>NW_027186372.1:6391538-6415778 GCF_028583685.1 Petaurus breviceps papuanus
ATTCAGTATGCTTGCTATCTTGGGGTGGGGGGGTAGGGGAGAGACAGGGAGAAAATTTGTAACTTAAAATCTTGTGGAAATGAATGTTGAAAACTAAAACTAAATAAATAAATTTATTTTAAAAATTACATGTAATTGGGAAATATTTAATGAAATAAAAATATTTCCAAAAATTGAAAAGAAATTTTCAAATGAGATATTTGTAAAGTGCTTAGTACAATACCTGGTGTGTAGTAGGTGCTATGTAAATGTTTATTCCATTCTTTCAAAAGAAAATTCTTTGTTATAGGGGATAGCTCTCTGGGAGCAGAAAAGGAGAAAAATACATAAGGAAATCTAGGCAACATAAGAATAAAAGATATTCATACAAATATATATTTTAGTTGAGGGAGCTGCACTATAGTTAGTCATCTCTAAAGACTTTCTAGATCTAAGCCCTGTGATTCTCCAAAACTTTTGAATTTATAAATGACCATTTCTTTTTCAAAACTCCCCTTCTGTGTCCTTGTCAGATTATAGGAACACATATTTAAAGACAGAAGAGACCTCAGAGACTATCTAGTTAAATCCCATTTTACAGATGGGGAAACTGAGACCCAAAGAGTTTATGTGACTTGCTCAAGGTCACATGAGTATTAAGTGATAGAAGCAGAATTTGAACCCAGAACCTTTGGTTCCATTGTTTCAGAGACAACATTGAGCTGACTGCACCCTGGGTTTCAGCCTGGGTGGTATTTCTGTTGTTTCTAAGCTCTTAGCATCCTACATGAAGGGGCGGTCACTGTAAGAGATCTGGTTCTCACCTCTGATTAGGAAGGTGCCGAGAACAGAAAGCTTCTCTGGTCTCAGCCTTCAGATTAAGGCAACATGTCCTCATCATGAATGTTCTCCACTCAGCCAGAGCCAGATCAAACAAATAGGGTTTGGGAGAGCTCCCTGAAAACTATAAAGGGCTACACAGGCATAAGTTATTATTATCATTGGAAAGGCATTAGCTTTCTTGTGGCCTGAGTGTCTCCCACATGAGAAGTCTACCTGCCCCCAAAGAAAATAATTATTGGGCTCTACCGCAGTCATGTAGGAAAGGTAATTGTTTGAAAACCATTTCTTCTCTCGTTGAAGTATCATCAAAGACATTTAAAGTTATAGTCGTGCCTTATGAATTTCAGTCTAAAGTAATTTATAAAATGATTTCTTTTTCATAACCCACTTTTTTTTTACAGATTATGAAAAGTGTGTTTCCAACAAGATTATACATAAAAGCTTATTTAAACTAAAAATAACCATGCCAAATCAAATTCTTTTTTTAAAACTTTGATCAAACATTTTATTTGCAAAGGATGTCATTTAGGAACTATAATATTAAAAAACAGGTAGGCATCTCAAAAGTTCATCACAATATTAGGAAGAGTTGAGGGGAAGTCTTTATCAGTTGTGTCAAATTCAAATAGAAAAGGGGTATCACTAAACCATACAGAATAATCTCTGAGGGCTGTAGATTGACTTAGAAAACCACATACTAACATTTTCTATTTTCTCCTTTATTTTTACCTCTGATCTACAGGACCTTAAATGAATATCCAATTATGGAGGTGGGGGGAGAGGGCGGGGACACAAACGAGTGTCCCACAGTATGAACGGGTATGGATGGATGGATGGTCATCTACATTAAAGGAGGGTTTATTCAAATAAATAAGCTTACAGATACATTTAAAAATTTAGGCAATAACTACATATTTCCATAAGAAATTAAGCTTTAGAAAGTACTTTCCTCACAGCAACCCTCTCAACTATGTAGTACAAGTAATATTATACCCATTTCACAGAGGAGGACACTGAGGCTCTGGGAGGTAAAGTAACTTGCCCATGGCCAATAGCTAGTAAGTGTTGGAGGCAGGGTTCTAACCCAGGTCTGCTGTTTCTAAGTTCAGTGCTCTTTAGAATCACAGAGTGTCAGGGTTGTGAGGATAACATGTAGCTAACCAAGAATCCCTTCAACCGCATCCCCCCCAAAGCAATTATCCAACCTGTACTTGAAGATTTGCAGTTAGAAATAGAGACCTCTTTCAATTTTTGTTGTTATTCAGTCATTTCAGTCATGTCCAACTCTTCATGATCCCTTTTGGGTTTGGCGAAGATAATGGAGTGGTTTGTCATTTCCTTCTTGAGTTCATTTTACCGATGAGGAAACCGAGGCAAACAGGGTTAAGTGACTTGCCCGGGGTTACAAGTGTCTGAGTCCATATTTGATCTTCCTGACACCAGGCCCAGTGCTCTATCCTCTGTATCACCTACCTGTCCCACATTGAAAAGTACCAATAGCTAAGTTAATATTGATAGAGTCTAAAAATGGATTGTTAGCATCCTCTATCTCCTTTTTGGTCACTCACTCCTTCTAATGAAAGAGGGATGCTGAAGCCCATTTTGTAGTTTTCTTTGCTTGGAAGGTTGTCCCAGACAAAGAATTCATCACTCATTGACCAACATAATGTCAATGACCCTCTCCAAAATTAGCTAGACTGGTCCTCAGCAGGCAGAGACAGTTGGTTGCCAGAAGTTTTTCCAACATGGTAGAACATGCCAGGCTTTTCCACTTTATTGACAGTCTTTAAGAACTCCCTCATTGTAGCAGCAAGCACCCCAGCGTTCCCAGGGTGGCTGCTAGCAATACAGGTTCTTGGATCTGCTTTGATAAAGGAAAGCAACTCAAAATGGGTTAACAAGCTTACTTTAATCAGTCAAACATATATCATTTACCTTGTTCAGGGGAAAAAGGTCAGCACCCCAAACTTCAGAGTATACAGGCAGAATTATCAAGACAGAAACAGATCAAGTAGACAGCTTTCCAAACTGTCCAACCATTACATCCATACCAAATCAACATCTGGGTTTCAACATCTGGGTTTTTCAAAGCCGGGGGGCTCTGGACAATGGCTTCCCAGAATCCATATCAAATCACAGAACACTTCTCAAAGTGAGCCCCCAAAACAAAGCCTCAAATCAGGGTTTATATACCCTTCTCCTACTCAGAGAATGTAACAACCTTATTGACTCACTGGCCAATCAAGAAGTATCTACTGAAAAACAAGCCTCCCACCCCAGGCTTCAGGTGCACTTTAGCCTAGGGTCAGGGAAGATCTTCCAAATTTGCATTCCCATTGCACTCATCAAAGTAGGATTTGGTCTTTTCTATATCATAGACTACTAGGGTCTCAGGCCAAAAGGCTAATGAGACATACCTACTTCCTATTTCCTGTTTTTCTCACAATATAAACAACAAGAAATTTAATATCAGGGCAATTGCTTTTCTGGAAACAAGTGGTGAAAAATATTAGCCTCAACATTTTACAAGGCCCTAGGGTTTTAAAACCCCAGAATTCTAGAGCTAAAAAGGGTCCCAGAGGTGAGGATAATAAGATCATACCATCTACTATAGCTTGTACCCAAGTAAGAACCATTTCTACAACATCCCTAACATCTGGTTGTCCAGCCTTTGCTTGAAAGGGGAGTGTGTGGAGGCACGGTGCCTGGTGGGGGTTGGAGGGAGAGGGATCCTGTGTGAACGCATGAAGTGGGAAAAGACAGGGCAAAATCGGGGATCTTGATGACAATAGAAATGGCACGAGGGTAGTGGTTGAAATAAGGTTGAGAAGAATGGTTGAAGGCAGATTGTAGAGTGTCTTAAATGCTGACTCTAAAGAGTCTGTGTTCATGTTTATGTCATCTATGGTACCTAAAGGGAGCAGATAATCAAAGAATTGTTATGGATGTGACTCAATGTGCTGGTTCAATGCTTATTTAATTACACTGAAGAACCATTATTAATAAAATTTCACTAGCTTATTTCAATAACATGGATTTAAAATAGGATGGAAAAAGGGTATATTAAATGTTTACTTTGTGCCAAAGACTTTGCTAAGTGCTGGAAATAAAAAGAGAAAAAAATATAGTCCCTGCTTTCAGAGAGTTAGCATTCAATTGAAGGAGGCTATCTATCTATCTATCATCTATCTATCTATCTATCTGATATCTGTGTATGCATGTATACATACAAATGTATTTATATACACATATGCAAACATATATGTGCACACATACCTATACATACATACATACATATTAGTTCAGCTGTAGAGCGGAGTGGCAATTCAGGGCTAATGGCCAGACCTAGGGTTCCCAAGCACACACTGTTAGGGAAAGGAGATCCTGGTGGGATTTAAGTGTGCAGAGTTCAGACTAGGACCTTTGGGATATACAGGTCTGGTAGAATCTACTCTTTCTCCCTCCCATGATGGTATCTGAGCAGGTTTATTTAAAAGGAATAAAAGACGACTTCTTTTTTAAAAATTAACTAATTAATTTTTAGTTTACAACATTCAGTTCCACAAGCTTTTGAGTTATAAATTTTCTCCCCTTCCCTCCCCACTTCCCAAGATGGTGTGCAATCTGATATAGGCTCTAAATATACATTCATATTAAACATATTTTCACATTAGTCATGTTGTAAAGAAGAATTATAAACAATGGAATGAACCACGAGAAAGAAGAAACAAAACAAAAAAGAGAGAGAACAAATAGTATGATTTCATCTGCATTCAGATTCCATAATTCTTTCTCCGGATGTGGATAGCATTTTCCATCATGAACTTTTGGAGTTGTCCTAGAATCTTAAATTGCTGAGAAGAGCCAACTACCAAAGTCAGTCATAGCACGATGTGGTCGTAACTGTGTATAATGTTCTCCTGGTTCTGTTCCCCAAGAGTGCTTCTTTAGATTTCAAAAGTACAAGGGATCAGGGGCGGCTAGGTGGTGCAGTGAATAGAGCACCAGCCCTGGAGTCAGGAGGACTTGAGTTCAAATCTAGCATCAGACACTTGACACAATTACTAGCTGTGTGACTTTGGGCAAGTCATTTAACATCAACTGCCCTCCAAAAAACAAAAAAAAAAGTACAAGGGATCAGTAAACTCATAGATGTGGTATGTCTTCCACACAACAGGTAACAACCTAATTCTTCTAATTCTATGGGAGATCCTTCTATAAATCCTCCATGGAGGATCTGCACAATACCCTGGATACCTTCCTATAGTTCTTTTAATGTTTTAAGGATACCATAATAATTGTAATGAAATATTATTGTGCTATAAGACGTGATGAAACAGGGGGGCTCACTTTGAGAAGTGTTGTGTGAATTGACCAGATGAGACTCTGGGCAGCCGTTGTTGGGAGCCCCCCGGCTTTGAAAACCCAGATGTTGATGCTTCCCTCTGTGGTAACTGGGATTAGGTATGGATGTATGTAATGGTTGGACAGTTTGGAAGCCTGTCTGCTGAAATGTTCTTGTAACTTATGCTTATAACTTTTGTATACTCTGAAGTTCAGGGTGCTCACCTTTTCCCCCTGAACTAGGTAAAAATATATGTTTGATTGATTAAAGCAAGATTGTTAACCCCCCCCCCCCAAAAAAAAAAGAAGTGAAGAAACAGGTTGATTTCAGAAAAACCTAGAAAGACTTACATGAAGTGATACAAAGTGAAGTGAGCAGAACCAGGAGGATATTGTACACAGGAACATCAATGTTATTTGATTAATTGTGAATGACTTAGCTGTTCTCAGCAATACCATTATCTAAGACAATCCCAAAAGATTCATGATGAAACATATTATCTGCTGCAGAGAAAGAACTCATATTGTCTGAATACAGACTGAAGCATGCTATTTCTTTCACTTTCTTCTTTCTCTCTTTCTCCTTTTTCTTTCTTTCTTTTCTTCCTTCTTTCATTCTTTTTTTGTTGTTTTTTTTTGTTTGAGTCTTCTCATAAAATGACTAATATGGAAATGTTTCACATGAATGCATATTGCTTACTACTAGGAGGGAGGAAGGGAACTCAAAACTTTAAAAAATATTAAGAATCATTTTAACATGTAATTGGGAGAATTTTTTTTAAAGGATACCATTATTACACTAGTGATCTATCCATTTCTCTCACTCTCATATCATTCCCTAACTCACTTCCTCATCTGGTCACATCTTCAATGATTTTTTTTTAATGACACTTGTCAACTCTGGAAAGATACTGCAGGGGCTGCTCACACCCATCATATAAATTTCTGTTGTCCCTTGGGCCTCTTGGAATTGTGCATCTTCTGAGATCAGTATGTCCCATGGTTTGGGGTCATATATAGTATCGGTGGGAAAATAGGGAAGAGACTGGATTTATGAGTTCATGGCCATAATGAGCTATCAGATGAGTGAAACTTACAGTCTTAGAGAGTTGTCTGGGGGCACTGAGAGAATAAATGACCTACCCAAGGTCACAGTGTCAGTGTCAGAGATAGAATCTGAGCCCAGGTTTTCTTGGCTTTGAAGCCAGCTCTCTATCTAGTATGCCACACTACCTTTTCACTACTGAGAAAATATTAGTGCTAAAATAATGGGGTTTTGTGGCAGCAAATAGCTTGGGATCCCTGAAAGTGTGCTAAGTTTCCCAAAAGTGATTCTGATTGTCTTCATCTTCCTATTAAATCTAAGGCCATCTCAGGGTCCATCACACTGCAGAGTCTTTAAAAAGGATTCTTTAATTGCATAATTTGAATAGGAGTAAGATAGTGGGATTGTATTTCACTGGGGCATTATTCTTTCTGGCTTTAAAGTAAGAAGTTTGTGTAGTATATGTAACATTCAGTAAGCATCTATTAATGCCTCTAGCATACCTTCTACATGCTAGAGTGTAGACAGTCTGTCAAATGTTGAAGATACAATTCATAAAAAAGAAAGACAGTCCCTGCCCTCAAGGAACTTATAGTCTAATGGAGGGAGACGACACACAAAAGGAGGCCTGAAAATGGAGGCAGGGCAGGGGGAAGGAACACCAGGGGGTATAGGGTGTACTGGACAGGAGGACAGCTCCTTCTGTGGAGGTGAAACCAGGCAGGGCAGGAGATTCAAAGTGGAATGAACCTGAGAGTCCGGTGCCCTCTAGGAAGGAAGGCATTTGGAGGAGTTTAGTGCTCCATTCTCCAGCCCTCTAATCAGAGTGGGGAGGAAATGGAGGCAGGTGGTATCAGTCAAGGCTTGAGTTGGCAGCATGGTGGTAAATTTAGAGGAGGTGGGCTTATCTTGGGAGGGGCATCTTATTCCCTGGAGTTGAAACCAGGCACAACAGCAGATGTCAAGTGACTCAGGCTGAGTGAGGGAGGCCTGGTTCTCTTACCTTCTAGCATTGAGACCTCGTTTCCCCACCTTTGACATCACATTTTTATATAAGCAGGAGGGCTTCCTCCAAATAATAATTTTTTTAAAAATGTACTCCCTTCCCAGTGTTGTTATGAGGAATGCAATTTCCAAACAGTGAAAGAAGTGCTTCTAGAAATGGGAATTTTCATTCAATAAACATTTATTGAGCACCTACCATTGCTACCAAGCTGAGCGTTGGATCATTAAGAATTTTTATGTTCCTGATAATAGCTTCGGTTTCCTCAGACATCCATAAGATCATAGATACGGAATTAGAAAGATAACGAGATCCTAGGTTTAGAGCTGGAAGACCCTAGATCTAGAATTGGAAAAACAAGAAAGATACTAAGATCCTAGATTTAGAGGCCATCGTGTCCGACCTTCTCATTTTACAGATGAGGGAACTGAGTCCCAGGGAAGTTAAATGACTTATCCAAAGCCTCAGAGATAGAGGGTTGAACCCAGGTGCTCTGACCCAGGAGATAAGGGCTTTCCCCACTGTATCACACAAGAAGCCGCCTAATCCAACTCTCACTTTATTGATCAATCGACAGGAAGACTGAGACTCAAGGAGATTGAAGGGGGTGCCCAAGGTCACAGGTATAGGAATCCAGAGGTGGAATATGACCCCAGACCTTCTGACTCCCTAGCTGCTGCTGCTCCTTCCATCATCTCTCATTGCCTCATTCTCTGCTAACGATCCTTGTAGTCCAAGATCCCTCAGGGCTTCTTGGATGATTTGTTCCCATCCCACACATGGCTCCTTGCACGGTTTTACTAAGAACACGGAGGCTCTGGAGGGGGAAGGGATAGGATTCCTTTTCTGAGATGATCCTGATCTCTATGATCTATGGCTACCAGAGGGAGGCCTTGATGAGAAACCATGCGTTGTTTTCAGTCCCCTTTGCAATGGCTTTTGTTCCAGGTTACACAACCTCACCCTTGAAAACTGGCAGCGCCTGACCTCCCGGCTGGCAGGAGGGACAGAGGCCTGAGTGAGGCATGGAAACAAGCCTCCCCTGGGGCCTATGTAGGAGTCTGAGTCAGGGCCTGAAGGACATGGGTGGGGGCCTTAGAGGCTGGGCTTGATCTGATAACAAACAGAAGACTTCAGTCCCCTAGGAGACTGGTCCCAGGCCCCAGGCAGCTGAATTCCCTTCACTGGAACCAAGTAACTTGGCAATGTTGACAATTGCCTCCTTTAAACATTAACAGCAATTAATCTTAATAATCAAAGGACAGACACCTTAAGTGGCCAGAAAGTTCCCTGGGGCCTGGCAATTTCAGGATTTTATTAGATGGCAGCCCTCCGACAGCAAAAATAGCCATGGTGTTTCACCGCTAGACTTTGTTTTTTCCACCCTTCTTTTGGCTTTCAAACCATTAAACAGCCCCGGCCTAGAATAGCCCTCTCTTCCACATCAGGGAATGGAAAAGACGTCAGTGGCATTTTCCCAGAGTGGCAGGGACTAGGGTTCAATTCTGGAGGACCTTTTTTCTCCTTCGCAGGTGATAAAGAAAATTAATTCCTAATTTTATCTTCCTTTAATTCCTGTAACATCCAAAGTGCTGTGCCCCCCCCCCCCCAAATAAAACAAAACAAAGCAGAATTATGGAAAACTCATTGATTCTGAAGGCAAAGGACTAGGGTTTGAATCTCAGTTTTGCCACTTACTACCTGTGTGACCTTGGGAAAGTCACTGCCTCTCACTATCTCCATTTCCTAATCATTTTGTAACAGACTTGGGGCAGCTAGGGGGAACTCAAAGCCACATGTGGCTCTCTGGGGCCGCACTTGAGGACACATGTGGCCTTGAGGTCGCAGGTTCCCCACCCCTGGACTGGGCATAGCATCAAAGATGCTCTGTAGAGTATCTCTGTACTAAATGACCTCTGAGAGCCGTTCTGGCTCTAATTCTACAATCCTAGAGGAGTGGGGAGTCAAATCAAGAAGTCTTTAATAGGTATTTACCGTGTGCTAGTCACTGTGCTAAGTACTAGGAATGGGAAGAGAGGCAAAACCTTGCCCTAAGGAACTTGCAATCTTCTTGGGGAAACAGCGTCCCGACGATTGTGTGCAAACACGGTACACACAAAATTCAGGCTATATAGAGGCTAGAAAAGATATGTGCCAGATAATCGCTATGGACACTCACAAGGGAGGCGTTTGTGGTAAGGGGTACCAGGAAAGGCTTTTTATACAACAGAGTCTTTTAGGTGAGACTTGAAGGAAGCTAGGACGTGGAGATGAGACAGGAGAAAATTCCAGGCAAGGGAGAGAGTCAGTGAAAATGCTGAGCTGGGAGATGACAGAATGTCTTGGCTGAAGAACATGGAGTCCAATGTGACCAGAAAAATTGAAACTCATTGCAAGGATAGTGACCTCCTCAGGGTGAGAGTCCTTCTAGTGAGGCTGGGGAGTCTGAATTGAAAATTTCTCTTCTCTTTACCCTATAGGCCTCGATATTGGCTAGCTCAATACTAAAATGGAGGAAAGAAATTACTTTTTTTTCTTTAACCTGAAGGTATGAGTCTCTATCAAAGCTGCCTAAATACTAAGTCCTAAGGCTTAGACTGATTTTTTTCCTCTCACTTTTTAATTTTTTTTTCTAATTTTAAAATTATAAATGAATAATCAACCAAAAATATGTTTAATTTCAACAAGAAAAATGATCATATATGAGACCACAAGCTCCAAATGAGTTATGTTTAAAAGTGTATATTAACTTTAATTGTACATCAAAAATTATCCTTTTTTCATTTTTCTTCCTTATGATCTGACTTTTTGCTCAATTCTTGTTTGACCAATGCACATTTCAGATGCCAATTTATTCATCTTGACTGGAATCACTTAGCAAGATCCAAGTGTTTTCAGTTTTTCAATATCTTCTGTTTTTAGACTTTTTTAATCCCAATTATTTTTATCCAGTTATTTCCACATTATCCTCAATTCAGTGACTCTTCCCTTCTAAGAAAAACTTTAAGAAAAATCAATTGGCATTAAAATGTTTACCACATTTTAATTCCATAAACCTTTACCTACCAACGGAAAGGAGGGAGATGTATTTCCTCATCTTTTAGAGGAGGCCAAGATGGGTTAATACAATTATATTAGGCTTTATTTTAATATTAGTTTCATTAAGTTATTAGTCATTGAATATATTGTTTTCTTTGTTCTACTCACTTCACATATTTCTCTGTCCTTATAATTTAAAACCCTTTCATTTTATTTTCAGGGGATAGAAAATAATAATTTAATTACAGCAGTTTAGGAGCTAACATAATAATAACTTGCATTTACATAGTGCTTTAAGGTTTGCAAAGCACTGTCAATATTATCTCATTTAAGCCTCTCAACAACCCTGTGAGGTAGGTACTATTCTTTTGTCCATTCTACAGAGGAGGAAACAAAGGCACAGAGGGGTTAAGTGACTTGTCCAGGCTCAAACAACTAGTAAGTGTCTAAGGTAAGATTCAAACTCAGGACTTCCTGACTGAATCTAGAACAGTTTCTACCATACCACCTAGCTGCCTCTAAAAAGAAGGGACTTTTAGATTTATTTTTAAACAATAGGCATAGGGATGAATCAAAGTATTGGATGCTATAAGTGCTGATCTACTGAGGCAGTATGGTATAGTAAAAAAACAGAGAAGTTGAACATGCAATCAGGATCTAGCTGGAATCAGATTCTAGCTCCAATACTCTTTGGGCAAGTCATTACAATTTTCTAAGTTATCTTATATATAAATGAGAAGAAGACTCTAAGTCCTAGATCTACTGTGCAGAAAGCTGTTTATACTCTAAAGTGCTATGGGATATAAACTATTAGCTCTGGGTCTCTGTGTCCTTATCTGAACAATGTGAGGAAATACTTTCCAAGATCCCTTCCAAAAACTGTGACAATTTTCATATATCCCTGACAGAATTTTTTAAAATGATCATCTGTAGTACTCTACTTTCTGCCTTTTCTTCTGCTTCTTCACCAGACTTCAGCAATTTAAAAATCTTCTCCCTCCTTGCCTCTGTCTCTGTCTCTCCTCTCTGCCTGTCTCTGTCTGTCTGTCTGTCTCCATCTTTCTGTCTCTGTCTCCTCTTTTTTTTTTTTCTTTTTGGAGGGCAGTTGGGGTTAAGTGATTTGCCCAAGGTCACATGGCTAGTTTTTGTGTTAAGTGTCTGAGGCTGGATTTGATCTGTCTCCTCTTTCTCTGTTATCTCCTTCTCTTTCTCTCCTCCCTGTCTCTGTGTCTCTCTTTCTTTCTCTCTCTGTGTCTGTCTCTGTCTCTCCTCTTTTCCTATCTCTTTCTGCCTGTCTCTCTTTTCCTCTTTCTGTCTCTGGCTCTTTTATCTCTCCTCTCTCTGTCTATGTGTGTATGTCTGTCTGTCTCTCTTTCCCCCTTTCCTCTTTTTGGGACATATTGCCCAAGAAGTTGTTTTCTAAACTTTGAGTAGCCAGGACAGAGATCTGAACTAAAGGTCCAAAGATAACTGGGATGTTATCTGATCGTATCTGACTGTCAGCAGCCTAGATCCCCTAGATGCTTCTAGCACTTGGGCTTTTGTTCAGGTATCCTTTCCAAATTCCAGTCAACATACATCCATTCTGCTTTGTTAAGCCTTTCATGGGGATGGGTCATTCTCCTTCTATAATCTTTCTATAATATCCCCATAGACAGTTAGTTAACATGTCATGGTAGATCAAATGCTGGACTTGGAATCAGGAAAAGCTAATCAAATCCCGTCTCTCACATTTACTAGCTGTGCGACCATGTTGCTTATCCCAAGTTTCCTCATCTCTAAAACAGGGACAAGAATAACTGTCTCAAAGGGTACTGTGAGCCTCAAATGCATGTAAAGTACTTTGTAAATCTTAAGTTACTACAGAAGCGTTAACTGTACTAACTCTCAATAGCATCTGTAATTATATAAAAATACTGGCCCACATTTCAGAAATTCCTTTTTTTTTGGATAGAATTTTCCAGGCCTATGTCTTTCTCATGACATAAGCCATCTATTGCTAATTCTGATTATCACTTGCCTTAAGACAATATTTTATAATATTTTCTATTTTAATTTACTCTGAAATGAATCTAGCATTTTACTCTGAATCTAGTAATTTACTCTGAAAATTAATCTACTCTGAAATTTGATCTGAAATGAATTTAGTATTAACTAAATTTATTATTTTTAATTTATTATTATTAAACTAATTTAGTATTAACTAAAAGCCTGTGCTCATGCTGCACCAGGGTGAAGAAGGATCCCTGGATTCTTAAAGGCTGTGCCAGGCAGAACAAGCTTCAGACAGCTGGATAAAGTTAATGGTTGGCACAGAGGTCACTAATAAATGTTTGATTGATTGGAAACTAAGCTAGATTTTGAGTCAACATGCCTGGGCTCAAGGGCTTATACCACTCCTTACTTTCTATGTAACCTTAAGCAATTCCTGTCACCTCACTGGGCCTCCGTTTCCTCATTTGTAAAACGCAGGGGTTGAAGCAGGTGATCTCTCACGTCCTATTCATCTCTGATACCCCGTGACTTGATCACTCTGGCTTTAAGTATGTCCCCAGAAATCCATCTGTTGTCTGAGAACCAGCCCCACTAAATATGGAGGGGCCTCATCACCAAGGGCCTGAGCCCACCAGAGGATGTATTTTTTTATTTTTTAATTTGTCACTGAATTTAATTTAATTAACTATGGCAGGGAGGCACTGCCTCTTGATTCAACATAAGGAGTGCCCACACTAGTGAAATCACAGTTCTTTTGAAGTATTGAAGACTACATTAATAAACAAAAATAAAGCTTGTTGGTGTGTTATAATGCAAATGTTGATGATATTACACAAGGCTTCTCTGGGACCTGGGGGAAAACATTCCTTTATAGGACCTATAAATCAGAGCACAAGCTCACTTTACACCACCAAGAGATGAAAATTTTTAGAAACTCTTGGGTAATAAAGACTGAGCACCTTATTTCCTGCTGGTTTATTTTCAAGGGAGGCACCAGTTTCTTCTCCAGTGAGACTACTGCAGTTGTGGATTGGGGACCCTTTATGTAACAGGGCAGCCAGTGGTTAGAGAGCCAGGTTTAGAGTCAGGAAGACCTAAGTTCAATCTGGCCTCAGACACTTACTATCTGTGTGACCCTGGGCAAGTCACTTAACTTCTCTTTGCCTTAATCTGGAGAAGGAAATGGCAAATTACTCCGGTATTTTTGCCAAGAAAACTCCATGGATAATATTGGCATACTATGGTCTATGGGGTCACAAAGAGTGGGACACAACTAAACAACTACATAAACATACATATATATGTATACATATATGTATGGATGTATATGTGTATATGTGTATGCCTGTATATAGGTATATGCACAGAAACATGGAATTTGGCTTCACAGCATACGTGTGTGTGAATATCACACACTATATAAGGCATGCAGACAGGAGGGTGGTGAGGAGAGAAGCACAAAATCATAGAATGGAAATGCTAGAAGGGACCTTTGAACAGAACAGTCCAGAGATGGTGGGAGTCCTAGAAATAAAATCTAAAATGTTTGAGCCAGAACAGAACTTAGAATGTTAGTTTAGGGGAGGGACCATAAGATCTAGCACCCTAGGCTACAAATGAGAAAATTGGGGTTTAAAGAAGGTAAGGGACCTGCCCAAAGGTACCATAACTGACAGAGGACCCTGCCGCTCTGGAAACCCCCAGACCCTATGTCATAGGCTAGATCTCGCCTGAGTCGTCTCCTGTGGGATAGGAGCAGAGGCGTGCTGGAATCAGCTCCTGCTGGTTCTCAAAAGTCAGTTGTTGGGGTGGTACAGTGAATAGAACACCCGCCCTAGAGTCAGAAGAACCTGAGTTCAAATCCGGCCTTGGACACTTGACACACTTACTAGCTGTGTGATCTTGGGCAAGTCACTTAACCCCAATGGCCCTGCCTGCCACCCTCCAAAAAGCAAAAAAAAAAAAAAGTCAATTGTTAAACTTTGAGTGTAAGCATTTATACCTTGGAGATTGGCAAACACTACACACCAGAGCTCAATTTATTGTTTTTTTTTATTATCTAGACTTAATGTTAATAAATACAGATTTTAAATTGTGTTGCATATACATTTTTCAGGAGGGCTGGGTGTTAAGAATTTATCAGCATATCCCTGGTGTGAGGCCTGGTAGAGACGGGGTTGGGTAAACTTTGATCCCCTCAAGTCGAGGGCTTTGTATCTCTGGACTACTGATAGGGCTGGGTGGCCAGAGAGAACGTGTAGCAGATCCAGAAGGGAAATTTATTGAAAATTAGCTGTTGGTAGTGAAAATGTGATTTGACACATGGAATTTGATTTCACAGCCAATTTAGCTTAAAACAGCTATTCCATATGGCAACGGACAGCTCTATTAACAAAGCCCGGATGGATTCCCCCATAACAGGTCCAGCCATCAGTGCCTGCCTTCCAGCCCAACTTCCTCTTATGCCCTTCTCCCCAGTCCTGCTTTCTTCTCTGCTCCTTGGTTTAAGCCAGAGGCCATTTTAAATCTTATTTTGCATTAACCTCCAGTTGCTTGAGATTTCTTAGCTTCAGTTTCCTCATCTATGAAATGGGGCTAATAATACCCATGAAGCCTATTTCACAAGATTATTCTGAGGCTCAAATGAGTTAATGTATGTAAACTACATAGCAAAACTTAAAGCACCATGTAATTGTAATTATCTTAATCATCTTCTCTTCCTTTCCTTTCCCTCTATTCCTCCATCTTCCCCTCTTCCTTTCCTTCCCTCCCTCTCCTTCTACATCTTTCCCCTCTTCCTCCTCACCCCACCCCTTCTCTTCTACTCCTCCCTGGCCTGCAGAACAGATGTGGTCAAAGCTTAGCTCTTAGGAACATCTGTGCAAGGCACTGAAAGCTGCCCTTCAGGGACACAGTACCTCTGTGTGTCTGGGGAGCACTTTATCCAATTCAGCTATTGGATTTCACGCTGAGGACATCAGCACCATGACCCAGAATACTTGATCTCATGTCAGGCATAGCCTCTGACTACTAAGATATTTTGAGGCCTCTGCTGGATCCCCCCGCTGCCAATGGAATCTGATCCCTGGCAACAGGAAAGCATGAGAATATTCAGCTGTCCCCATCTTGTTTAAAGGACAGGAAAGGCTTGATGTGTCTCCCTCAATCCATTTGGCAAAAGCATACCTGCAAAGAATGCCACCTGCCAGCCCTCTGTTCCTCTGCCTTTATCCCTTCAGGCCTCTTCCTTACCAGGGACTAGCAGAAATAGGAAGGAATGAGGATCACACCATCCCTCCTCACACTCCAAGGTAAGCCTTGCACCCAGTGCTAGTCACTTATCACAGGACCTGAAGGGACCATCTAATCCAGTCCCTTCATCATGTAGTGATTAGAGTAATGGGGCCTAGAAAGAAGGGACTTGCCCAAAGTCCTACAGTCTGTCAAGTAATAGTGCCAGGATCTGAACTCAGGGTTTTTCTTCTTTTTTAAACTTGAAATCAGTACTCTTTTCATCATACTAGACCACCTTATCACAGTCAGGACTGTTCCTATGCACCACCTCCTTTATGAGGAGCCCCAAAATAGCCCCACCCCCACATCTGTCAAGATGCCTCAGATTCTACCATTAGAGATACATTCCTCTAAATCTTGAATGCTTTTCTGTCTCCTGAAAGTGTAACTATCTCTGAGGTGAATAACAATTAAAAAAATTAAATTCAACTCAACCGATATCTACAAAGTGGATACTGTTTCACACTGGAGATATATAAAGATGGAAAATGACACAATTCCTGCCCTTAAGGGACTTACAGTTTCCTAAGATATGGGTCAGAGTAGGTGGAGTAATAGAGTAGCAAGCAGGGAGACCCGGCTTTGAGGCCTGGCTCTCTGCCACTATCCTGGGTGATCTCACACAAGTCACTTCAGACACATACACACCTACACACACTGGGACGTACTTCCCTCACCCTAAAGGACTTGCTAAATTCCCCTCTGTCACATTCTATTCTATGGTTCCACTTGTATACAAGATGCTGAGAAGAGTGAGAAAGGGCTAACTAAGGGTGTAGAAGAGACAGAACAAAGGTGAGCGAGAGGCAGGCAAGGGAGGTTGGGTAGGGGGAATCCAGGAGGGCTTCAGGTGGTGCCTGAGCTCTAAGCTCCGGGCCGTGAAGGAGTCAGAGGACCTCGATTCCTATCCCAGCTTGGCTATTTCTTACCTCTGGGACTTTGGGTAAGTTATTTCCCTGGCAAGGCCTCCGTTTCTTCCTAAAGGAGTGAATTAGATGGCTGGTCTCTGAGGTCCCTTCCAGCTCTGACATTCTACATTCCCAGGAAGGAGGGAAGGAATTCACCAAGTAAATTGTGGAAAGTGTTTCTTCCAGGCGTGGAGAACAGCCTTCTTTACAAATGGCCATTTATCTGCAGGCTCCAAAACAGCTTTGCTGCTGAGTTCTGTTTGGCTGACAGCCTCTATGACTTTCTCTTGAATTCAACAAAAATCCATCTTGGAGAATATTTAACTGTCGAAGACAGGATTTTTTGGTTAAAAACATTCTACTACATACCTGAGATATTTTTACATGATAATCCTTCATCGACTGATGTAGCCTTCTCTGGGGCCTTTTGGTCTTACTTGACACAAGGTCACAGGGATGGCAAAGAGAGGGAAAGAAGACAGAAATAGGAAGAAGGGGAAAGGAGGAGAGGGAGAGAGACAGAGACAGACAGAGAGAAAGTAAGAAACACGGAGACATGAGACAGAGAGAAAAGAGAGGAAAAATAGAAGGGTACAAGAGATAAAGGGATTCATGGGAGAAAGGGGAAGAGAGAAGTAGAGAGAGGAGGGAGGGCAGAAAAGAGAGAGAGAGACAGAGACAGAGACAGAGAGACAGAGAGAGAGAGAGAGAGAGAGAGAGAGAGAGACAGAGAGAGAGAGACAGAGAGAGACAGAGAGAGAGAGAGAGAGAGAGACAGAGAGAGAGAGACAGAGACAGAGAGAGACAGAGAGAGACAGAGACAGAGACAGAGAGAGACAGAGAGAGACAGAGAGACAGAGAGAGACAGAGAGACAGAGATTGTGTGAGAGGGAGCCAAAGAGGAGAATTGTGGCTAGATATTTCTGGCCTTATCAATTAATACTGAATGGGGCTTAAGGCAGTTCCTGGGAGCAAGACGCTGCTGGAATGGGACACAGAAGAAACCACAGGAGAGGACACAATAGCCCTATGGGAAATCATAGGACTTAAAGTCAAGACCTAGATTTAAATCCAGGTTTTGTTATCAACGAATTTTGTGACTTTGGGCAATGAGGTGGTGCAGGGAATAGAAAATCAGGTCTGGAATCAGGAAGACTCATCTTCCTGAAGCCAAATCTGTTCTCAGACACTTGCCAAGTCACTTCACCCTGTTGGCCTCAGTTTCCTCATCTACAAAATGAGCTGGAAAAGGAAATGGCAAACTGCTCTAGCATGTTGGCTAAGAAAACCCCAAATGGGACCACGAAGAGTCGGATATGACTGCAAATGACTGTACAACAACAAACCCTGTGACTTTGGGCAAGTCTCCTTTGCAACTCATGTTCTTCATCTAGAAAATGGAGCTACATATGTTTATTAGACTGAATCAAATGATTTCCCCCCCCTGGGATGCTGTAACAATATTATAAGTTAATGGAAGTCAAAGTACTTAATAAAATCAATAGTATTACACTTAAGGAAGATATTATTATTGTCATTTAAAAATTTTTTTTTGCCATAATTACTAGTATTAGAAAAGGTTGTTTGAATAGATCTCTTTTGTTCCAAGAAGTAGATAGGATCAGACAATTCCAAAGTATTTTATTTACTCAGAATTTAACTGTGGGGAAGATACAGGAAAAGTAAAAACCATGGGCTCTACCTTATAGACACCTGCTGTGACAGCTAGGTTTGTGTTCATTTGTGGGAAGGCTAAAGGATGGTGTGGCTCTCTGCTACATCGTGGCACATTAATTTTTATTTTGCTATGATGTATTTGGTTTCCTGGTCTTGGCATTTGACTTTCTGGTGTCTGAATAAAGGTTTTGCTTCTGTCTTATCTTTAGAGAGTCTGTTATAATTTGCAATCAAGCACTATGCAGGCATATTTATAGTGACTGTTGGTGCTGTGAATATTACATTGGTGCTATAGTAGGTCAAAAGGGTATGGTGAAGAGATGCTTTCAAAAGGAGTAAGGAAGTTCTCAGTGACTCACTCAGAACATACTATAGGGCCTCAATCCTTTAGTGTAACAGTCTAAATGGAGAAAAAAAAAGCTGGTTTATTTTTCTCTGAGATAGTAATCTCAAGCCACATGTACTGGCTTCAACAGTTGGATTGATCTATGATCTCATTAGGGTTAGTGTTATCTCTACCAGAATCAGATAATACTCCCTCTAGAACTTCTTATCCTGGGCTACACTTGTCCAGATTTCTCAGGAAATCCTTCATAGGAAATCTAGTGGAGGTTTTCCTCTGGCTTGGTTAAATTACATGGATATTAGTGCACCATTTGGGATGTCCAACTACTATGTTTCAATCTAGGATGATCAGCCCATCTTCTTTTTCAATTCCCACATGTCCTTGACCATGACTTTTATGCTGCTTCTTAGGTGCAAACCATTATAACTTATGCCCTATAGCCCACTTATGTCCACCAAGTATCCTCACATGGTGATATTTAGGTCACTTGCAGGCAACACAGATACCTAGAACAATATTTACTAGTTTCTAAAACTATTTGGCATCACAGCATTTTCTTTGGGCTGAAAGAGTCAACATCAAAAAAATCCTGGAAACCTGAATTAGCCTGTGACCACAAATCTTCTAACCTCCAAGACCAGTGAACTGCAGAATTATAAGAATTACAGAGGGAGGATTAGAATATCTTCCATATTGAACTAAAGTTTAAATCAGAATCTGTATCAAAAACAACCTCCCTGATGTGAATGGGTAAAAGAGAACCTACAGTTCAAATTTGAATTACAAATTCCATTCCTCTCATCCATATGAGTTTAAGCAGAGTCAACTAATCAATAACTTCTATCAGACCCTGAGGTTCTATTGGCCTCTATGTCCTACCTTATATACCAGAGGGGGTCAGCTAAAACCTTATCTAAAAAACCAGAAAAACTTGACCCTTGTGTCCATAAGAGTTTCATCTCCTTTAGTAGGTATCTTTTGCTACAGAAAAAAATATCAAATCAGGTTTGTTTGTTTTAATCCCCTACAAATCCTGCTCAAGAAGAATAAATCAAGGTGTCTGTGGGCAACATTACCCCAAGCAGACATACTGTCCCTGATGTAAGATTGGAAAGCCTTCAGCAAAAGAGAAAAGGGGAAGAGTTTGGACATGGTACCAGGATGTATGACCCACTTCACGTGGGTTAGCTATAACCATTTTGTTCTTTCTGCTACAGATGCCATTCCTTTTTATGGAGGTTAGATTCACAGGAAGAAGCAAGGATGGCATCATGTTGGAGTGGGGACCAAAGAGGAAAAATGAGTAGTGAAGATTGTCAACTACCCAAGTGCAGTCACAGCCACTCAGAAATGCAGGAGACCTCAGAAGTTATCCACCAGCCTCACATTCAATGCAATCCTCTTGAAAAAAAATCCCCTATATAATGTATAGAGGCAGTATGAAGAGGACAGTTCATTGGGCTTGGGGTCAAGAAGATGTGAGTTCAAATTCTGCCCAAGCACAGATACATTCTATGCTTCAGTTTTTTGATCTGTAAAATAAGATGGTTGAACTTGATGACCTTTAAGGGCCTTTCCAAAGTAAATCTATGGTCCAAATGTAACAACTCTCTTCAAGAAAAGGGAAGATTCCACCTAAGAGAAATTACCTGGACTTGGGTAGACTGGAATTTTGCATTTTTTTTCCATCTCCCAAGGAAATAAGATATCACATAGTTTGGGGGATGGAGACAAAACTTGAAGAACCTTTCACAAGAAAAATTGGAACAAGAGAGAAAGGGAGGAATTTCAGGAAGGTCCTATGATCCTTTATAGATGGTCATCTAGCCTTGAGTATTCAGAGGTCAGTGCATCACAAGGCACCTTGGTCCATGGAGGTAGTTCCAATGCTTACAATTGTTGTGTTCTTATGTTGTTCACTTGCTGCAATTGTATCTGATTCTTCCTGACTCCATCTGGGAGTGTTTTGCCATTTCCTTCTCCAGTTTATTTTACATAAGAGAAAGCTGAGGCAAACAGGATTAAGTGACTTGCTCTGGGTCACACAGCTAGTGTCTGAGACCAGATTTGAACTCAGGAAGATGAGTCTTCCTCATTGCAGGCTGGCAGTTCTGTGCACGATGGCGCCACCTAGCTGCCCCTAAGCTCCAGCTTAGGAGTTTCTTTGGTTGCCCTGCAATCTCTCTTTATGATGTCTATCCTTCTGCTTCCTTCTGGGGTCACAGGAAACCAAACTTCCTCATCTTGTCAGCCCTGAAAGACCGTGTAAGCACATATCATGCCCCCACCCAATCTTCTCTTCTACCACAGCTTTAATACCCTCAGACCCTGAGACGAATCCTCATATGACAGGGTTCCGCCTCCTGTACCCTACACTTACTCATCTAGCATGGTGCTGGGTGCTATACAAATGGGGGCAGGTCATGGCAGCTCACAAATGCACAGTGGAGATAGGACTAGCATCCATGAGAAAAAAGAAAGCCAAGAACATGAATGGAATGCTAAAGTGAAGAAAGGCATTCAGAGCTACAGTAATCTTGGAGGGCTTCCTGGACGAGAAGTATTCAAATGCTTCCTCTTTCAGAGAGCAAGGGAATCAGCATTTGTAAACTTGTAGGGGAAGCAAAGCCGCATGACTAGATCCAGTGCATCTGTGTGTAGTGGGGTACGATGGAATGAGCACCAGGATCTTGGCACCTGCCCCGCTGCTGGACAACCCTGGGTGCCAGAGCACCCAGGACCAAGTTCCAGCTAACTTTATTACCAAGGCAGGGCAGATCACTTGCCCTCTTGTCGCCTCTGTTTCCTCCTCTGTCAAATGAGTCTGACAATGCTTGCACTCACAACTGAACAGAGTTGCCAAGAAAGAAAAGACGGGTAAACATTGGAGCGATATGAAGTGGCCACATGGTAATGGAGAGCCCGGGTCCCAGGATGGGAAGATCTAGGTTCAGATTCCATTTCTGGCCCGTACTGGCTTTGTGACTTTGGGGCAATTCCTCAGCCTCTCAGCGCGTGCCTCAGGCAACTCTCTGAGACTATCCATCCCAGAACGCTGGCAGGGGGAGATCCCTCACCCAAGCACTACCATAAAGAGTAAAGTACAGGGCCAGACCAAAAGAAGTATGTGTAATTAGGTAGCAACGTGACTTCGTAAATAATATGCTGGACTTAAGAGTCAGGAAAACCTACACTTGAATACCACCTCAGTCTTCCTAGATGTGTGAGGGCAGGCAAGTGACTTAACCCAACTGAGCCTCAGGGTGCTCATCTACTAACAGCAAGGTTATTGTGAAAGTCACATGAGAACATGTCTATAAAACTCTGCAAAGATTAATGCACAATATAAATATCAGCTTTTAGTGGGTGTCTCAAGGTGATTTTTTTTCTAAATGGTTTTTCCCCTAAATTCAATTTTATTTTGTTTTCAATTCCAAAGTTGCTCCCTCCTCCTTCCCTCCTCCATCCTTTGAGAAGGAAAGGGAAACAAAACCTGTTACAAATATGTATAGGAAGGCAAAACAAACCAGCATTAGCCACGTTCCCCTCAAAAGCAAGAAACAAAGAACAAAAAGTGTGCCTTAATCTGAACTAAGTTCATCAGTTCTTTTTGTAGAATTGGATAATAATCTTTCATTATGCGTTCTTTGGCAGCTAGGTGATAAAGTGGATAGAGTGCTGGGTCTACATTCAGGAGGACCTGAGTTCAAATTTGGTCTTAGACACTTACTATGTGTCCCTAGGCAAGTCACTTAATCCTGTTCGCCTCGGTTTCCTCATCAGTAAAATGAACTGGGGAAGGAAACAGCAAACCACTCTACTATCTTTGCCAAGAAAACCCCAAATGAAGTCACAGAGAGTCAGACACATGACTGAAACAACTCAACAATCTTTTGGAACTGTAGTGGGTCATTATGCTGATCAGAGTTAATTGCTTTCACCGATGATTATCTTTACAATATTGTTATTACTATTCGAATCCTTCTCCTGGTCCTGCTCACTTCACTTTACATCATTCACAGGAGGCCTCCCACATCTTTCTGAAACCATTTTCTTCATCATTTCTTAAAGTGCTGTAGTATTTATTCTATCACAATCATAAACTGTACCTTGCTCAGGCATTCCCCAGTTGATGGGCATCCCCTCAGTTTCTAATTCTTTGCCACGACAAAAAGCCGCTAGAAATGGTTTTGTATATATCCCTATGCATATGTTAACATTATGTAAGATTCTATGACAGAAGTGACTACAGAGACAATGGCTTAATGGTCCACTGAGATTCAAACAAGCAGATCTGGGCCTGCCAGAGGTGTCTGCCAAAGTGAAGGAGGATGGACGAAGCCCAGACAGAAGGATTCATAATTGGCTATGTGCTGCTCTAGAGGAATTAAAATTGTAGTTAATTTAAAGAGCTACAAAAAGATACATACAATGATTGATACATACATATACATAGCTATAAAAAGATCCCCAAGGATGGATGTCCAGCCCAACCATTTTCTTACCATCTGCCTTGCCTGCAGCTGCTACTGCCGCTGCTGCACCCTCAGGGTGAGGAGACCTTGCAATGCACTTTAGTGAAGTACCATCAAGAGACACTTCACCCTCCAAGCTCTGGAATTTCCACCCTGGGGCCCTTGAGGGCACTGCACGGCCCAACCCCCACTCATTCAATCATGACTCCATGTGTGCAAGAAGTGCCATAAAAGATGCATATGAAAGAAAGGGAGGTGGGCAAGCCATTGTAGCCAGAGTGAGAGAGACAGATGGAGGGCCTGAGGGATGCACTGGGATCCATCAAGTATTTAAAGATGAAAGAAGTAGAGGAAAATCACACTGATGACAGCAACAACAATAACTAGCACTTTGAGATTTGCAAAGTAATTTACCAATATTATCTCACTTGATCTTCACAGCAACCCTCTGAGTTCGGGGCTATAATTACCCTCATTTTGTGAGGACATCAACTATAGCTGACAAAGCGGAGGTGGACAAAGGTTTAGTGGTTTGTCCAGGGGCACATAGCCAATAAGGGGTAAGGGGACCTGGATTTGAACTCGGGTCTTCCTGACTCCAAGCCTAGCACTCTATTGGCTGCTTCTATTGCTCCCCACTTCCAGGTCATTCTCCCTTCTAAATGGCTTCAGTACCTGTATCATCAGCCTCCCTTTCCAGTACAAATCTTGCCCTCCTCTTCGGTGATGTCACTATTGACACAAATAGTCATGAGTCACACTAATAGTCAATAGTCATTCTAACATAGAGGCGAGCTTGGTGACATAATCAATACAGCACTAGGCCTGTAGCTAGGAAGATCTGAGTTCAACCCTGGCTTCAGACACTTGCTGTGTGTCCCTGAGCAAGTCACTTCATCTCTGTCATTAACTCAACTGTGAAGTGAGGAAGTGCCTGCCTTTCAGGGTTGTTCTGAAGATTAAAGGAGATAATATTTAGGGCTTTTTTTTAAGTGTTTAGCACAGTTCATGGCTCACAGTAGGTGCTATATAAATGCTTATCCTCTTCTCTTCCAATACCTTGGCCCCCCAGTTCATGTCTCCTCAATAGTCACAGTCATCTCCATTCTGCCACCCATAGAGGTGGTGAATTCTTAGTTCTCACCCTCAAATTGTCCCACCTCCAAGATCCTGGACTCTGAAATCCCTTTCTCCAATGACTGCTTCCTGTCCTTTCATGTCTGCTATTTTCTGTGCTCTTGCACTTTCTTCTTCTTCTTCTTCTTCTTCTTCTTCTTCTTCTTCTTCTTCTT
>NW_027186372.1:6415788-6415952 GCF_028583685.1 Petaurus breviceps papuanus
CTTCTTCTTCTTCTTCTTCTTCTTCTTCTTCTTCTTCTTCTTCTTCTCCTCCTTCTCTTTCTTCTCCTTCTCCTTCTTCTCCTTCTTCTCCTTCTTCTCCTTCTTCTCCTTCTTCTCCTTCTTCTTCTTCTTCTTCTTCTTCTTCTTCTTCTTCTTCTTCTTCT
>NW_027186372.1:6415962-6441477 GCF_028583685.1 Petaurus breviceps papuanus
TTCTTCTTCTTCTTCTTCTTCTTCTTCTTCTTCTTCTTCTTCTTCTTTGTCACACCCACCATCAGCCTTCTCTGCTCCTACTCTTAAACCATTGGACATTGCCAAATTTGTCACAAAATGGCATAGACTAGCTCTACTACAAATAGATCTTATCTATTTTCAACTAAGAGCTGCCAATACATAAATCCTTTTGTCTATTTCCTGTTGTCTCCTGAGTATACACCCCATAATGATTGTTTCAAATCTCTTTTCTCAACCCCTACATCTTCCTCATCTCATTTCTCTCAGTAGACGACATCCCCCTTCCCTCAGAAGATTGAGGCCATTAACAACCACATTTTCCCTTCTCACCACCTTAAAATCTGTTATCCTTTACTTTAGTCCTGAAAATAAGATGATACACTTCCCCAAAGCTTGCCCTTCCTACTGGTGCCCTTGACCCTATTTTTTCTTCTTCCTTCTGAAAGGTTTTTTCCAATAGATCATTCTGCTCCCCAACCCTGTCCCTATCCCTACCATCTTTTATTTTTAATTGCTAAATTTTATTTTATTTTTAAATTAAATTTTATGTTTATTTTTAGTTTATACCATTCCTTTCCACAAGATTTTGAGTTACAAATTTTCTCCCTATTTTTCCCCTACCCACCACCCCAAAACAGCGATACCACTGTATAACTCCTCCCCCACCCTGCTCTCTCCTATATCTTCCCCCATGCCCCCTCTGATTTTCCAGTAGGGCAATATGGATCTCTATGCCCCAGTGCCTGTATATCTTCTTTCCCAGTTGCAAGGAAAAATAAATGAATAATTTTTTTTTCTAAACATATGATTTTAAAACTTTGAATTCTACATTCTTTCCTTTACTCCCTCCTCACCCACCCGTACTGGGAAGATAAGCAGTTCAGTATAGGTTGTACATGTGTAGCTATGCAAAACATTTCTATAGTGGATATATTGTGAAAGACTGACTATATTCCCCTCCATCCTATCCCACCCCCCACTTGTTCTATTCTCTACTTTGACCCTGACCCTTTTCAAAAGTGTGTGCTTCCAACTTCCCTCCCTCCCCAACTTCCCCTCCCCTCCATCATCCCCCCTCTCATCCCCTTCCCCAGTACTCTCCTGTAGGGTGAATACGCTATTTAGTGTATATGTTATTCCCTCCCTAAGCCAAATTCAATGAGAGTAAGGTTGACTCATTCCCTTTTGCCTTCCTGTTCTTCTCCATTGTAACAGTTTCCCCTTGTCTCTTCTGTATGAGATAATTTACCCCATTCTGTCTCTCCTAATCTCCTCTCATTATATTCCTCTACCTGTGAATTTCATCTTTTAAGTATCATCCCTTCCTATTCAATTGGTCCTGTGCCCTCTGTCTGTGTATACCTGTACACACACATATACACACACTCACATATATATTCATACGCCCATACACCCTCCCATATATATGTATATATATACATACATATGTGTATATGTACACACACATTTATATTCCCTTCAATTATTCTCACACTGAGAAAAGTTTCATAAGTTACAATTATCATTTTTCCATGTAGGAATGTAAATAGTTCAACTTTGATAAGTTCCTTATGATTTCTCTTCCCTTTTTACCTTCTCACACTTCTCTTGCTTCTTGTATCTGAATGTCAAATTTTCTATTCAACTCTGGTTTTTTCATCAAGAATGCTTGAAAGTCGTCTATTCCACTGAATGACCATATTTTCCCCTGAAACATGATACTCAGTTTTGCTGGGTAGGTAATTCTTGGTTTTAATCCCAGCTCCTTTGACCTCTAGAATATCATATTCCAATCTCTTCAATCCCTCAGTGTAGAAGCTGATAGATCCTGTGTTATCCTGATTGTGTTTCCACAATACTGAAATTGTTTCTTCCTGGCTGCTTTTAATATTGTCTCCTTGATCTGGGAACTCTGGAACCTAGATTATTAAAAGAAAGTCAACCAATTAGAACAAGAGATCCAGAATCTCAAGGAAGAAAACAACTCTTTAAAAATCAGAATTAGGCAAGGGAAAGCCAGCAAGGTTATAAGAAATCAAGAAATAATAAAACAAAATATAAAGAATGAAAAAATAGAAAATAATGTGAAACATATAATAAGAAAAGCAATGAATCTGGAGAGCAGATCAAGAAGAGAAAACATAAGAAAAATCAGACTACCTGAAAACTATGATCAAAAAAGGAGTCTTGATACAATAATACAAAAAATAATTAAAGGAAATTGTCCAGATGCATTAGAATAAGAGAGGGAAGTAGAAATAGAAAAAAAATCCACCAAACACCACCTGAAAGAGATCCTATGAGGAAAACCCACAGGAATATTATAGTCAAATTCCAAAACCCCTAGCATAAGGATAAAATATTATGAGCAACAAGAAAAAAAACAATTTAAATATAATGGTACTACAATTACAATCATACAAGACCTAGTAGCAATGACATTAAAAGTCCACAGGTCTTGGAACATTTTATATTGAAGAGCAAAAGAACTGGGGTTCTGGTCAAAAATATCATAGCCAGCAAAGCTAAGCATAATCCTGAATGAAAAAAAAATGATATTTAATGAATTGTCAGGCTTTCAGGACTTTGTTAAAACAAACAAACAGACCTGAACTTAATAGAATATTTAATATACAAGAGCCAAGAGAAATATAAGGCACACACCAAAGACTAATTACAAGGGACTCAATAAGGAAAGACTATTTACCTTTTATGTTTGTAAAATGAAAAACATATCTAAGATTGTTATTAGTAATGGGGTAGTTTGTAAGAAAGATTGGGGTAGACCTGAGTATGATATGAGTTTATAAAGTAAAACTGTTTAGGGACAATGAAAAAGAGTAATTATCTCATATGAATGAGGTGTGAGAGGAAGAACCGATACAGAGCAATTAGATGGGGGAGGAAGGCTGTTAGTTCTGGAAACATACTTTAATTGGGAATGGGTTCAAGAGGGAATCACACACACACACACACACACACACACACACACATCTAGAAGAGTACAAAAGTCTTCTAAATTCAGAAAGAAAGAAAACACTAAGGAGAATTGGAGGGGGGAGAGGAGAATGGAGGGATCCTTGGAGGGTAGGTTAAGCAATAGGAAGGCAAGGTAGCAGGTAGAATGAAAATAGAGGAGACCGAAGGGATAGGAAATAAGAGATAGGCACAAACAAAAACAAAGATCAGAAGTAGAATTTGTTAGGGAAGGTATATGTTTTTATATGCATATATATTTATATGTAAATATATCCTGGTTTAATTGTAGTCTTTGGGGGGGCAGGAGGAGAAGGGAGAAGGGAAAAAAGAACAAAGCAAAAAGTACACAGAAGAGAACAAAAGAAAACTTATAAAGAAGCAAAGAAGGGATGGATAGCCCTCAACACAACGTATAGTTTCATGATATTGGCTTTCTTGAAATGGAAATTTATTGCTACGTTCTGCTGTGCACATATCATGCTTTTTTCCCCTTATTTTGTATTTAAGTTGCAATATTTAAGTTTGTGTTTCTTTTTTTCTTATTGTGTATTTAAGTCTAAATTTTTTTAAAAAGCACTAAAAAAAATCTATGTCAGTGATGTCAAACTCATATAGAAACAGGGTCACTAATCCATCTATAAAGATCCCTGCAGGTCACATATTGACTTAGTTTTAAAATGTAATATTATCTTTTTAATTGTACTTTTATTTATTTTGTTAAATATTTCCTGATAACATTTAAATCTGGCCTCAATCATCAGTGTTATGGGCTATGTGTCTGACACATCTAGTCTACATCAATGATCTCTACTTCCTCCTAACTCACCTATTCCTAAACCATTTGCAATCCAACTTCAAAATCCACCCTCTGCTGAAATTTCCCTTTCAGAGATCACTAGTGAATTCTTAGTTGCTAAATCCAGTTGTTGTTTTTTTCCCCCTTAGTCCTCCTCCTTGCCCTTTCTGCAGAGAAACCCTTCTCCCTTGGCTTCCATGATAGTGTTCTATACTGGTCTTGTTCCCATTTGTATGACCAATCCATCTTGGTCCTCTTTACTAGTTCATTTTCTCTTCCTCCCTCACATACTATATGGGTGCTCAATGTCCCTTGTTTTTCTTCTGTCCCTCCCTTGGTGGTTCCATGTACTCCAAAAGATTCATTTATCACCTTTATGTGGATATCTCCCAAATCTACATATCCAGCCCTAATCTTTCCCATGAGTATCAGTGATACATTTCTAACTCCTTACTGGACAACTCCATCTGTATATATGACCAGCACCTCAAACTAAATATATTCAAAATGAAATTCTGTTTTGCTTCTAAATCTGTCCCTCTTCCTAACTTTCTCCCAACTTCTTTTGATGATAGCATCATCTTCCCAATCACCCAGGCACCAGACCTTAGGGGATATCTTTGATTCCTCTGTTCTTCTGACACCCTATATCTAAATACTTGCCAAGTCTTGTCAATTCTACCTCCATTTTTCTCACTGTTCAGTCGTGTCTGACTCTTTGCAACCCCACCTGGAGTTTTCTTGGCAAAGATACTACAGCGGTTTGCCATTTCCTTATGTAGCTCATTTTACAAATGAGTGTCTGAGGCAAACAAGGTTAAATTGATTTGCCCAGGGTCACACAGCTAGTAAGTGTCTGAGACCAGATTTGAACTCTGAAGATAAATCTTCCTGATTCTAAGCCCAGCGCTCTATCCACTGTTCCGCTTGGCTGCCCTCCACCCCCATGATAACCCTTAAATCTCTCCTCATGTCTCTGTTGCCACTGCCATAAGCCTAATTCAATCCCTTATTACCTTTTTGAACAATTGTAAAAGCCACACAAATGGTCCCTTCTATCTTTAATTTCTTCCCTCTCCAATCCATCTTTGATATGCATTCTAAAATACCTTCTTAATGTGCATGTATGGCTACCTCACCCCCAGCTAAAAAACCTACAGTGTCTTATTATTACCTAGAGGATAAAATAAAAACTGCTTAACCTAGCCCTGGAGGCCTCAACAATCTGGTTCCACCTTCCCTTTTCAGTCTTATTTCATATCACTCCACTTTACACATTCTGTATTCCAATTCAGCTGGATCACCACCTCCAATGCACCTCCCTGCATTTGTGCAGGGTTTTCTCATTCTTAGAATGTGCTTAATCCATCAAATCCTTTTCTTTCAAGGGTCAATTCAGTAGCTGCCACAGACCCTGCTTTCAACTCTTCAAGACAAAAGTTCTTTTTTTTTGTTCTCAACTTTTCTTAAAGGACTTTGTCTGGATCTTTTCTCCATATCCATCACTCTGTATCTCAAGTTATACACACCAGAGTGCATCATAGCACTTCCCATCAACTGTAGGGTCCTTGAGGCCAGGAGTCGGTGTCTTATTTATCTTACTGTCCACAATACCTAACCCAAGGCCATGCAAATAAGAACTTAATATTTTTTTAAGCAATCGGGGTTAAGTAACTTGCTCAAGATTACACGACCAGTTATTTCTGGGTGTGGTGCTAAGTATCTGAGCCCGGATACGATCCCTAGGTCATCCCAACATTGGAGCCGGTGCTCTTACTTGCTGAGCCACCTGGCTGCCCCTAAGTAATTGGGGTTAAGTAACTTGCTCAAGGTTACATGGCCACTTATTTCTGGGTGTGGTGCTAAGTAACTGAGCCCGGATTCGATCCCAGGTCATCCTGACTCTGGGGCCTATGCTCTTATTCACTGAGCCACCTGACTGCTCCTAAGAGCTTAATTTTTTAAAAAATTAAATTGAATTGAATTGAAAATAGAAAAAAATCTGTAGGCAACAGTGAGTTTAAAAGAGACAGCTGTTGACTTGCAAAATGTCTTTTGCTCTAGGGTCTTGAAAGCACTCTAATTCTGCTCAGGGATAGATTTTCTCCTCTGGGCTGGGCTTTTGGCAGTCCCTAGGTAAAGCATGAAAGCTGAACTACCAGAGCCTTTGGGGAAATTGTGGAACAGGTAGCCTAAAACCAACAAACTGGCAATTCCAATGCCTTCAAATTGCATTCCCTGCAGGAAGAATGAATTGTGGGGAAAACAGAAGATACATTCTTGGTCAGCCAAGACAAATCTTTCATAGCTGTGGCTAATCTGAGTCTCTCCTGGCATGTCTGCTACTGTGAACTTCCCATTTTTAGCCTGGGAAGTTTCCAGAGGTGAAACAGAGGCAGGAAATGTTTCTAATACTACACTAAGAAACTTCCCACCCAACAGCTGTCCAGTGCCTAATAGAGAGCAGATGTTTTTAGGGACAGAATGGAAGAAACCATCTCATTCCATCCCACTATGAGTGATTAGGAATCTGGGAAATGAGGTTCATATAAGGTCAGCAGGCATTTTATTAAATCCTAGGTTTACCTGGGGGAGCAGAAGGAAACAAATCCTGCTGGGCCTGGGATGAAGACAGAATAGTACAGTAGGTAGATTTTATTGCCCCCATATTCTGCTGGCTCATCATAGATTTCTAATGTCAGGATTTCAGGAGGGTCTTCCTTCAGTCTAAAGAAGATGAATTCTATTAAGAAATTGGTAGTTACTTTCCTATCAGTGGTATGAGGTCACTGTTTCACTCCTATGGGGAATCCTCTTAGCTTGCTGTCAACTAAAATGAGTTAATGTCTGATGGTCCTCTAAGACTCAAATGAAAGGCTACCTTCTCCGTGAACCCTGCCTTGAATCCCTCCAGGTAAGAGTGACCTCTCCTGCTTCTGAAATCTCCTGGAACTTTGAGGAATGATTCTTGGCCCAATATATTTAGGTTAATTCCCCATATATCTTGAACATTATATTTTTATCATAAATATTAGATATGAAGATTTCCTCCCTCCCCATTGGTAGCATCTCTTCTCATTCTAGCTGCATTGATTGTATTCATGCAAAAGCTTTTGTTTTATGTAATAAAAATATCTGTTTCACATGTTTATGATTATCTCTCTTGCTCAGTTAAGAATTCTCTCCATTCTTCTCTTGAAAAAAACATGTCATCTTTCATATTGTTCCCTGACTTATTTAGCTTTCTATCTTCCACCATCTATAGCACAAGGCCTTGCACATAGTAGGTGTTTAAGAAATGGTTTCTGAAAAGAAAGAGAAAGGAAAGAGGGAAGGCTGGGGAAAGGAAAGGCTTAAATTGATATTCACTCCCAAGAATATTTGCATTTCAAAAGTGGATTCTGGAAGACAAAATGCCTTTAAGACCCAAAGGAACACATATCTAATTTTGGAAATCCAAGTACCAAGAGGCCAGTGGAGATTTCTTTAGGCCAGGGATTCTTGACCCTTTTTTTGGTCATAGACCAATGTGTCAATCTGCTAAAACCTATGGACCCACAATTATGTTTGTGGCCTACATTCATAACTAAAAAAAAGTTAAAATTCAGTTAGAGGTTAATGAAAATAAAGAGGCAATTTTTTTTCCCCATCCAAATCCACAGACTTGACAAAGGTCAATGGACTATTGGTTAAAAGCCCTGCATTAGGCAAAGGGCAACATCCAACACCTCTCATAGCTACCTCATAGGCAGCCATCTGCTTAGAAGAGGGACTCTGTCCCTCAGCTTTGCTACTGTACAGTAAAGACTGAGCCTTTTCCTTCAGCAACCTGAAGTGAATTGGCTTCTTCCATCTTCTCTCTTGAAGCTGGAAGCCACAAACACTTGAAGACAAAGAGGCTCAGAAACTCGAAGGCAACAGTAGAGACTAGGATCTTGAAGGGAACTCAGAGAAAACTTGAAAAACATTGAAGAACTTTCTTTTCTCCTGTTCCCATCAACTCTTCCCCACTTCACACAGAGCAGGGCATCATTTCTATCAGTTAGGAGAGCATCTCATACCAGTGGGCTTTGGGATTGGGGTTACATGTAAAATGAGGGAGGTCTCACTAGATTTCTAAGGTCTCTAACATTTTTTATCTTTTTTTTAGTTTTACTGATAACTTTTGTTCTTGTATCATCTTCATTTCCCAGCATATCTCTCCTCCACCCTATTCTTGAAAGTAATGCTTCACAGCCATAGATAAAAAAGGGGAAAAAGACCCAGAATAGGATCTTTTTAAATTAATAATTAAATTATTATTTAATAATATTATTTATTAATTTATAATTAATTTATTAATAATTAAGTAATATTCATTTTATAAGAGAATCTAGGTTCCTATTTAGTGCTCAAAGGTACCTCAGAAGTCATCTGAGACAAATCCATCCGTCCGTCCATCCTGTTTACAGGAAGCTAGGGCTCAGAGAGGTGAGTGGCTTGCATAGGCTCACATAGGTGGTGAAGAGCAGTGCTAGGCTTTGAATGAAAGCTCCCCTGACTCTCAGTCCAACACTCTTGGTTGCTCCACCCTGCCTCTCCCATGAAGCTGTGGATCAGTTGGAGGACCTTGTCTTGCCACCTATCTCTCTCTCTCTCCCCCTTCCCTCACACTTCAAGAATCTCCAGTGTCTACCTCCTTCCTCAGCACAGAATAAATTTTAAGAAGAATAGAAAACTCAGAGGAAGCTGCTACCATTGTATAACTGTCTGAGAAATCTGTCCCTCTATGAGAAGATTTAAAATTCCCCCTACACTTTGCACAAAAAAAATCATCCTTACTTGAGATATGCTTTAAAAGAGAAAGACAATTAATTAGAATCCAACTAACTCAAATGCTTAATTAACTGGATATTTTTTCACCTCCAATTTAAGGAAAAATAGGAAAATAAGTATAGAAGCTGATTATCAAACTTACTTTAAAAAAAAAAAAACAAATTTATGTGAGGGCCAACTCAGAACCAACTTAATGTTCTCATACTTTCTAAAGCTACAGTTTTCTACAGGAAGAAATGATATTTCACCCCATGTCCATTATGTCAGCTCTATCCAGACTGGACTACTTTCCATCACTCCTTTTTACCCTTCCATCTCCCATCTCCCTGCTTTTGCTCAGGTCATCCTTTATGCCTGCAGTTTCTGTTCCCAGCTTTGTCTGTTGACATCCCTCCATTCCATTAAGGCCCAGCTCATCAAGTTCTCCTTCCTTCACAAAGCTTTCCCTGTTGGTCTCCTCCCTCCCCAAAGCCAGGGGGAAAAATCTTTTCCTTCACAAATTTACTGAGTCATAGTACTTTACTTAGCATTTTACCCTGAGAGACAGCACCACACAGGAAATAGAGGACCTGGAATCAGAAAGACCTGAGTTCGTGTGCTGCCACCGAAACATATATATATATATGCCATGCAGGGGGAACAACATGCAAATAATTATGGATAAACAAGATGTATACAGTATAAAGTGGGAGTAGTCTCAGAGGGAAGGCATTAAGATTAAAAGGACTGATTGAATATCAGGTTTTTTTTCCATGTGTTGATTGGTTCAACTGCATTTTTTTCTTTGTAAAAAATTCTTTGTGATAAGTGATGGCTCTTAGGGAGAGAAGAAGATAAAGGAAAAAAATCTAGGTAATTTAAACACAAAAGAAATCTATAAAAATCTATTTTTAAAAATGTCAGTAACCACTCTCTGCTCTGATCATATTATATCAAACTGCCAGAGTGGGAGAAGGAAAAAACTTCTCTTTTTGATGGAATTACAGAATCTTGACCAAGTGCTACCTGGAAGAAATCCTTTGGCTTACCCCCCAAATTTTCTGTCTGCACACTAATTTCCCTATGTGTGTGGCATCCCCTTTTCTCTGTTGACTTTTTTGTTCAATCCTGGGATTCTTTAGATCTCTTCTAATGGCTATGACAAATGTCAGTCATGTAAGTCCCTGATTAGATTAGTAGAGAATCCTGACTCTGTCATTGACTTGTTGTGTCCAGCGGCAAATGATTTCCTCCCTTTGGACTGCAGTCTCATCATTTGGACCAATAAGAAATTAGATGAATTCTCAGGGCCCTTTGAGCTGTGACCTTGGATTCTATAGTAAGAGCTATGCCTGCTCTCCCCTTCCTGACTGATGTAAGTCAGTCCACTTTGTTAGCTTAGATTCTGTATCAGATCAAAATGAAAAGCTGATAGGTCATTTAACATTGAACAAAAGGAGGTTTACTTAGCCATAGCACAGACAGAATAGTCAACAAGGATACTATAACTCTTAGTGTGGGGGATCCCTTGTTTCCACATGGAAATGTGTCTGGTCAGCAGAACAGAGTGTGGTGACTTCCTTAGCACTGTGTCCTAGGGTCTTGGGACATCTTCCAAGCCTAAAGGGCCCAAATTCTGTATTCCCCTTTTTATATTCTTAGGTGACTGGGAAGCAGGGATGTGCTGGAGCCAGCTTGAATTGGCTTTTGAGAGTCAGTGCATGTGTACCTTGAAATCAGCAAACAGTACAAATCAGGGCTCGATTTACTGTTCTGTTGATTTGTCTAGATTCTTAAGAGTGATGAAGAAAATGTTAATGCAGATTCAAATTAAAAGTGTATTATGTGTATGTTTGGGAGTGGGGTGGGGGGAATGGAAGCTACTTGTTAAACATTTGCTAGCTAGAACTCCCCTACTAGGTAGCTGTGTCAATATGACCAGACTTGGCCACCAGCAAACTGCTTCAACAGAGATTAGGACTGAGCCTTCTACTCTCTGAGCTAATCAAGCTTTGGGGACACGCTCTTTTAAAGAAAGAAGTAGTCAAATCTATGTGGTCAGGAGACAAACAGTGGTTCTATTACACATGCCAGTGTGCAGAGTGGTATAGAAAGTTGTGGATAAATAAGTCTCTCTTTACAGGCAATTTTCCCTCAGGCTCTTATAATGTATATACTGATTATAAATTCATAGGATTGAGAATAAGAAGGAATGTTGGGAATCACTTAATCCAGTCCCCTCATTTTATAGAGAAGGGCTAATGCTCGAAAAAGTTGAAGGATAAAAGGTTAAAGGCTGAGAAACAAATTTGGCACCAGAGTTATCATGAATATGATGACATAGCGTATCATACCATACAATAGCGTATCGCTTTGCCACCTTGCTGTCCCTTTGCCAATTATTCCTGCCCTCTAGTAAAGATGTGTCCCTCCCTCTTTTTGTTTAGGGAGCCAGTGGCTTCCACTAGGGCTATCTTGGGTAGTGTTCAGTTGTGAGAAAAAAAACATCATTGGGATGGTTTTGAAACAATTTCCACTTAATATTAAATCTCCTGAATGTGGATTCTATCAATAGCAGACTATGTTGAAGTAGTGTGGTATGGTAGAAAAAACATCACTTGAAAAGTTAGATATTTCAGCTCCAGCTAAAACACTTATTAGCCCTATAACCATAAGCAGCTAGGTGGCACAGTGAACAGAGGGCTGAGCCTGAGTCAGGAAGACCCGAGTTCAGATTTGGCCTCAGACTCTTACTGGCTTTGTGACTCTGGGCAAGTCACTTCACCCTGTCTGCCTCAGTTTCCTCATTTGTAAAATGAGCTGGAGAAGGAAACGGCAAACCACTCCAGGATCTTTGCCAAGAAAATCCCAAATGGAGTCACTGAGAGTCACATATGATTGAAAAATAACACAACAATAGTCTTGCAGGGCAGAGCCAAGATGTCAGAGTAAAAGCAGGGACTTGCTTAAGCTCCCGCTCCAACCACCTCCAATACCTGCAAAATATGACTCCAAACAAACTTGAGAGCTCCAGAATCCCCAAAGTGACAGAGAGAAACAAATCTCCCATTGAAGGCAGCCTGGCAGGTGGACAGGAAGGGTCTATCGCACTGGGCTGGGGACTGAGCAGTCCCATGTGAGCTGCAGGGGCCCAGACCTGGGGCGGCCCCAACCAGTGGCACAGACCATCTGGAGCAGACTTCAGGAGACCGAATCACCAGCAGCTGTGGCAGTTTCCAGACTTCTTAAGCCATAAACACCAAAGAGAAAAGATGAGTAGGGAACTCTGTTGGAACTAGGGGACAGAAGAGCATGGTCCAGCTCCTGTCCCCAGGTTGAGAGGTGGCTGCAGCTGCTGCCACGTGGCTGCCTCTGGAGCTCCCAGCCTGCAGATTGTAGGGGGACCAAGTGACCATTCAGAGGGTAATCACTCTTGCTTTGACCTGCTTGGATCTAGATTGCAATCTTGGACGGTGGTCCTGGGGTAAGAAAAGCCAGTGTGCCAGAGCTTGTGATGGCTGTAGAGAGGGTCCCCTCCTCATACCTCTGACAACATTTGCAAAAACCCCAGCTATTTGGAACAAAGCTCTCCACTCTGAAAGCAGAGTTCTATTTGTGGCAAAGAGCTCAAAAGTCAAGTTATTGGCTGGCAAGATGAGCAAGCAGAGGAAGCACAATAAGATAACAGAATCCTTTTTTGGGGACAAAAAGGATCAAAACATGGAACCAGAAGAAGACAACAAAGTTAAAACTCCTGCATCAAAAGCTTCCAAGAAATATATGAATTGGTTACAGGCCATGGAAGAGCTCAAGAAGGATTTTGAAAATTAAGTAAGAGAAGTGGAGGAAAAACTGGGATGAAAAATGAGAATGATGCAAGAAAATCATGAAAAGCAAGTCAACAGCCTGTTAAAGGAGACCCAAAAACATACTGAAGAAAATAACACCTTAAAAAATAGACTAACTCAAATTGCAAAAGAGGCCCAAAAAGCCAATGAGGAGAAGAATGCCTTACAAAGTCAAGTTGGACAGATGGAAAAGGACTTTCAAAAACTCACTGAAGAGAATAATTCCTTCAAAATTAGATCAGAGCAAATGGAAACTAATGACTTTATGAGAAATTGAGATATTATAAAACAGATCCAAACAAATGAAAAAATAGAAGGTAGTGTGAAATTTCTCATCGGAAAAACCACTGACATGGAAAATAGATCCAGGACAGATAATTTAAAAATTATTGGATCACCTGAAAACCATGATCAGAAAAAGAGCCTAGAAACCATTCTTCAAGAAATTTTCAAGGAAAATTGCCCTGATTTTCTAAAACCAGAGGGCAAAATAGAAATGGAAAGAGTTCACTGATCACCTCTTGAAAAAGATCCCCAAAAGAAAACTCCTAGGAATATTATAGCCAGGTTCCAGAGTTCCCAAGTCAAGGAGAAAATATTACAAGCAGCCAGGAAGTAACAATTTGAGATTGTGAAAACACAATCAGGATAACACAAGATCTAGCAGCTTCTACATTAAGCGATCAAAGGGCTTGGAATATGATATTCCAGAGGTCAAAGGAGCTTGGATTAAAACCAAGAATCACCTGCCTGGCAAAAATGAGTATAATGCTTCAGGAGAAAATGTGGCCATTCAGTGAAATAGAGGATTTTCAAGTATTCTTGATGAAAAAATCAGAGCTGAACAGAAAATTTGACTTTCAAGTACAAATACAAGAGAAGCATGAGAAGGTAAACAGGAAAAAGAAATTGTAAGGAATTTATTAAAGTTGAACTATTTACATTCCTACCTGGAAAAATGATCATTGTAACTCATGAGACTTTTCTCAATATGAGGATAGTTGAAGGGAATATATATGTATACATACATATATATGTATGTATGTATAGGAGGGTGTATGTATGTATAAATACATATGTAAGTGTATGTATATGTGTGTACATGTATACATAGATAGAGGGCACAGGATCAGTTGAATAGGAAGAGATAATATCTAAAAAATAAAAATAAGAGGTGAGAGAGGAATATATTGTGAGGAGAAAGGGAGAGATAGAATAGAGTAAATTATCTCATATAAAAGAGGCAAGAGAAAACTGTTAAAATGGAGGGGAAGAGCAGTAAGGTGAAAGAGAATGGGTCCTTACTCTCATTGAATTTGGCTTAAGGAGGGGATAACATACACTCAATTGGGTATTTTACCCTATAGGAAAGTAAGAGGGGAAGAGGATAAGAGGGTGGATGATAGAAGGAAGGGCATATTAAGGGAGAGGGTAGTAATCACTTTTGAAAAGGGTCAGGGTTGGGGAGGCCAGGTAGCACAGAGAGTAAGAGCACCAGCCCCAGATTTTGGATGACCTGGGATTAAATCTGGGCTCTGACACTTAGCACCTACCCAGAAACACCTGGCCGTGTAACCTTGAGCAAGTTACTTAACCCCAATTGCTTAGGGGCAGCCAGGTGGCTCAGTGAGTAAGAGCACTGGCCCCAGAGTCGGGATGACCTGGGATCAAATCTGGGCTCGGACACCACACCCAGATATAACTGGCTGTGTAACCTTGAGCAAGTTACTTAACCCCAATTGCTTTAAAAAAAAAAGAGAGACAGGGTCAAAGTAGAAAATAGAATAAGTGAGACGAGGGATAGGATGGAGGGAAATATAGTTAGTCTTTCACAATATAACTACTACAGAAATGTTTTGCGTAACTACACATGTACAGCCTATATTGAATTGCTTGTCTTCCCAGTGAGGGTGGGTGTGGAGGGAAGAAGGGAAAGAATCTGGAAATCAAAGTTTTAAAAACAAATATTTAAAAAAATTGTTTTTACATGCAACTGGAAAATAAGATATACAGGCACTGGGGTATAGAAATCTGTCTTGCCCTACTAGAAAGTGGGGGGGAGGTCATGGGGGAGGACATAAGAGAGAACAGATTGGGGGAAGACATATTCAGCATGTTTGCTATCTTGGGGTGGGGAGTAAAGGGGAAATATGGGGAGAAAATTTGTAACTCAAAATCTTGTGGAAATAAATAAATATAAATATATGGAAATAAAAATAAATAAATAAAAGATTAATTTAAAAAACTCAACAACATAACCATGAGCAAGTGATTTTATTTTTTGTAGTATTTTATTTTTTCCATTTACATGTAAAGAAAAAATTTAACATTAATTTTTTTTTAATTTTGAGTTCCATTTTTTCTCTCTTTCCCTCCTCTCCCCTCTTCCTAAGATGGTAAACAATTTCATATATGTTATATATGTGCAATCATGTAAAACATATTTCCACATTAGTCATGTGGTGAAAGAAGAAACAGATCAAAAGAAAACACACACAAAGTGAAAAAAAAATGTGCTTCAATCTGCAGTCAGACTCCATCAGTTCCTTCTCAGGTAGTTGAGAGCATTTTTCATCATGGGTCCTTTGGAATTGTCTTGGATCATTGTAGTGCTTAGAACAGCTAAGTTATTCATAGCTGATCATCATACAATATTGCTGCGTTCAAAGTTCTCCTGGTTCTGCTCAATTCACTCAGCATCAGTTCATGTAGGTCTTTCCAGGTTTTCTAGAAAACCATTTGCTTGTCATTTCTTTTTCTTTTTTTTTTAAGCAATCAGGGTTAAGTAACTTGCTCAAGTTTACACAGCCAGTTATTTCTGGGTGTGGTGCTAAGTACCTGAGCCCGGATTCGATCCCCAGGTCATCCTGACACTGGAGCGACTCTTACTTGCTGTGCTACCTGGCCACCCCCTGCTTGTTATTTCTTACAGCATATTAGAATTCCTTTACATTATAGACCACACTTCATTCAACCATTCCCCAATTGATGGGCATCCCCATTCTAATTCTTTGCCACCACAAAAAGAGCTGCTATAAATATTTTTGTGCAAATAGGTCTTTTTCCTTTTTTTTTTTTAAATCTCTTTGGGATACAGACCTTAGGAGTGGTATTGCTGGATCAAAGGGTATGCACCATTCACCCTTTGATCAGAGTTCTAAATTGCTCTCCAGAATGGTTGGATCAGCTCACAACTCTGCCAATAATGCATTAGTTTTCTAATTTTTCCACATCCCTCCAATATTTATCATTTTCTGTTTTTGTCATATTAGACAATCTAATGAGTGTGAAGCATTTACATCAGGGTTGTTTAAATTTGCATTTCTCTAATCAATAGTGATTTAGAGTATTTTTTTTCATATGACTATAGATAGCTTTAATTTCTTCATCTGAAAACTGCCTGTTCATATCTTTTGGCCATTTATCAATTGGGGCATGATTTGTATTCTTATAAATTTGACTCCGTTCTCTATATATTTTAGAAATGAGGCTTTTATCAGAGATCCTGGCTATTAAAATTGTTCCCCAACTTTCTGCTTCCCTTTTACTCTTGTTTGAGTTGATTTTGTTTGTGCAAAACCTTTTTAATTTCACATAATCAGATGTGTCCATTTTACATCTCACAATGCTCTCTACTTCTTTTTGGTAATAAATTCTTCCCTTCTCCATAGACCCGACAGGTAAACTAGTCCTTGCTCTCCTAATTTGCTTATGGTATCACCCTTTATGTCTAAATCACATACCAATTGATTTTATTTCTAAGAACTTCAGTTTGATCATTTATAAAAGGGGATAATTAAATAGGTGCCATCCACCTTATAAAGTTGTAGGAAAGAAAGTCCTTGATAAAGCTTTAAGGACTGTAACTATTCTCACAGCAGGCCCTCAGAATTCGCAATGGGTACTACAGTAAACCAGGGAATAAGGAACTCAGCAAATATTGTTCACTAACAATATACTAATAATAACATGTTAATGGGATGCTCGTAATAAAGTGATAGAGGGAGGAGCTATGGAATGTATGTGAATACTTCCTCCTTTTTTCTGTCTTTCCTTCTTAGAGCAGGAGAAAAACACATTATATAGAAAGCAACAGTTTTCTACATTGGAGAGTTAGTACTGGTCTGGACTGGCAGACAGGGGTGAGAGAAGACTGGAAGAGCAGGCCACCTCCAAACTATTCTAGATAATCTTTTTTTTCTTTTTTTTTCTTTTTGGAGGGAGGAGGGCAGGGCAATTGGGCTTAAGTGACTTGCCCAAGGTGACACGGCTAGTAAGTGTTAAGTATCTGAGACCGGATTTGAACTCAGGTCCTCCTGACTCCAAGGCCAGTGCTCTATTCACTGCACCACCTAGCCACCCTGATTCTGGATAATCTTATCACAGGATCTCTTTAACCAAGGAAAGTCACAAGTAGAATTCCATAGACCAGCAGGGTCCCTACAAAACATAAAAGCAGACAAACTCCATCTTTGTTTTGAATCTTTTCCCAAAAGCTGCCTCTTTTTCTCCTACCTGTATCCTTCCCCTCCCAGGTAATTAATGCCCTCATGCTGTACATCTCAATCACTGTGAACTATAGCTAATCAAAACTCCTCTATTCCGTTTTTAAATCTATTTAATTATTACTGATTTAATAGTAGCACATCTCTCCAGCACGTTAAAGTTTGCACAGCTTTTCATTCATAGCAACCCCGTGAGGTCGTGTATGAAGTGTATGGGGTGTTGAGGGAACACTAGCACCTCTGGTATGAGGGCTCTCTGAAACCTTCTCGGGGCTGCTCACCCACCTTTGGTGCCCACCTTTCACCCGACTCTCAGCCATGTCTCCAAGAAGCTGTAGCATGCACATTGGCCACACCTGGTAAAACCATTTAACCAGTCGGGCAAAACCAAATCAAGAGTAATCAATGGGCCTCAAGCCCCTGGGTGAGTTAGGGGGTGTCTACCCAAGCATGTGAAGGCTTCCACTGGCAGAGTGGGCAGATGAGGACAGTCTGTTCCAAAAGTCATGAAGACAGCTGAAGCAAGCTCTGTGGAGTGCTTAGAGCTTGGTCAGGCTTTGAAGATGCCAAGGTCACCCACTGCATCCTGGGCCACTTGTTTTGACTTTTGTCCTGTCACTGGACTTCAATAGCTCAGGAAAAGAGAGTGAGGCTGACAACTCTGTGCAATACTACCTCACAAACCCAGTTTACCCGTAAGTCAAGACATCATATGATCTCTTAGAAACAAAGAAAAATGGGGCAGCTAGGTGGCGCAGTGAATAGAGCACCAGCCCTGGAGTCAGGAGGACCTGAGTTCAAATGTGACCTCAGACACTTAACACTTACTAGCTGTGTGACCTTGGGCAAGTCTCTTAACTCCAATTGCCCCTCCAAAAAGCAAAAACAAAAAAAGGAACAAAGGACAAATAACAGTGAGGTAGGGGCAATATTACCATTTCTATTTTATAGATGAATAGACTGAGGCTCAAAGAGCTGACTTACCATGTTCAGGGTCACACAGTTAATCATTAACAGAGCTGATACTCAGCCCAGGTCTCCTAATTCCAATTCCAGCAATTCTCCCCCACTATACCTTGCTGTTTTTCTCTAATCATCTAAGGACCTGACAAATCATTTGCACTTAAAGTTTTGATGTTCATCAGGCTTAATCCTCTGAAGGGACATTTGGATCTCCAAAAAGGAACTAATGAACTTGAAGGAATGTGTAATTTGTAGAGAGTAGATGGGAGATATATGGGCAGGGGAGGGGAACGTTATAGAGCTCATTGCTTACTACAGTCACAGACTCCTTTCTTCAAGGATAACTAATATAGTGTCAAAATTGAAAGGGAACTTAGAACATAGACTTAGCACTGGGAGGGGCATTAAAACATAAAATATTCGAGGTGGAAGGGATCTCAGATGTCATCTAGTCCAAATCCCTTATATTACAGAGAAGGAAACTGAGGCCCAGTGATAGTATCCAACTTGCCCAAGAAGATGTAGCAAAACAGTCGTAAAAACAGATAGAAAACTCCTGTCTCTGGTGCCTTCCTTTCATTCTCATTCCACCATATCACTCGGCTGCTCTGAGCCAGTCTCATCCCAGATCTGAAGAGTTCCCTAAGACATCCCCACTGGTGCCCATCCAGCATATGCTTGTGAACCTAACTCACCGTCTCCCAGAGCAGCCCGTTCCTTTTTGCACAAAGTGTTACCAAGTTTTCCCTCACATCATGTCAAATCTGCCTCTGTCTCTTTCCCCCACTACTTCTGGCTCAACCAGAAGAACAAATCTAAATCTTCTTCTACATGACTGTTCTTTAAATATACAGAGACATCTCCCCAAGCTTTCTATTATTGCATGGCATGACTTGCAGAATCTTTAGAGTATGAAGACTATTGTGAATCTCAGATTTTCAAGTTTCATAGTTACTAGTTAGAATATTCCTTCATTTTTTTCTTTCATTTTTTTTTTTTTTGCTTTTTGGAGGGCAATTGGGGTTAAGTGACTTGCCCAAGGTCACACAGCTAGTTTTTGTGTTAAGTGTCTGAGGCTGGATTTGAACTCAGGTCCTCCTGACTCCAGGGCTGGTGCTCTACTCACTGCACCACCTAGCCTCCCCTTCCTTCATTTTTTCTAAGCTTGTTTCACCCAGCATCACTGATCCAGGCCAAAACCGTGCAAATAGGACCTAGCCATGAGCGAAAAGTTGCAGAAATCCAAGGAGTCACATAGAGATGAAGTATAGACAGTGGAATGGGTTGACAGAAGTTTTCCCTGGTACACTGGCCTTTGAGTCATGAAGGCCTCTATTAGGGTTTCACTAGATGCATGACCGGTAAATTTCTAGGCCTCAGTTTCCTCAATAGTAAAATGACTTTCTATCTCTAAATTCCCTCCCAGTGCTAGTATTTTGTATCCTAAGTTCTTTTTACTTCCTTGACATTTTATGTCTTATGACCTAAAGTACCATACAGATCTGACATATTTGTTGTTGTTGAATCGTTTCATTCATGGCCAATTCTTCATGACCCCATTTGGGGTTTTCTTGGCAAAGATACTGGAGTGGTTTGTCATTTCCTTCTCCAGCTCATTTTACAGACGAGGAAACTGAGGCAGACAGAGTTAAGTGACTTGCCCAGGGTCACACAGCTAGTAAGTGTCTGAGGCTGGATTTGAACTCAGGAAGATGAGTCTTAGTGATTCCAAGCCCAGTGCTCTATTCACTGCACCACCTAGCTGCCCCACATTATTATAATAATAATTGATACTTTGTATAACGCTTCACATTTTTCCTCGTACTTCATTTCACTTGATCCTCATCACATCTCAGTGAAGTAAACCTTTCAGTTCTGATATTCTCTGTTCCATATTCTAAGATCCGCTCCACCTCTAACTCTGAGACTCTCTGAGTCTTTAAATCTCAGAAACGGCCAATTGAGCCGAGATTAGAAATGGGCATTGGTTTCATTGAACCACTAGAGGGAGCCCACAACTCCTCTAGTACATGTGCCTAATTTAAACTCTTCAGCCTTGCTTTTCAGAGAAGCAGTGAAAAGTTGGGCCTTGGGCCCTGAACAACCTTCAGCAGTGTCTTTAACTGAAAGTGTTCACATTTAAGAAATCTTGATCCTATCTCAAAGAGCCCAAAACAGGAAGCCTCCTGACAGGTTCCCTCACGACCGAGCTCTGCAGCTCCCAAAGGAACTCCCCTCATTCCCTCCACTTCCTCTCCCGACTACGAAAACTGGATTATTTTTGCAAAGGTCTAAGTGACTCAATTCACTAGATGCTTATTAAGCAACTGAGTGCCTACTATGAGCAGGGTCCTATACTTAGCACTGGTCATAGATAATAAAAGACAGCATTGCTGCCTTCAAGGCGTTTATAGACCAGAAAGGCAACCATGCAAATGTTTTTGTTACAACATTGAATTACTGATAGTACTAAGGTAGGGTTCTTGACTTTATCTATCTATCTATCTATCTATCTATCTATCTATCTATCTATCTATCTATCTATCTATCTATCTATCTATCTATCTGTCTGTCTGTCTGTCTGTCTGTCTGTCTGTCTGTCTGTCTGTCTATCCATCTATCTATCTATCTATCTAGTTCATGGACACCAGATTAAGAACCCCTGTGGTAAAGGAAAAGGAAAATTCTTCCATTTACTAGATTTATGACCTTACAGTTATTTTCCTTCCCTCACCTTCATTTTCCTCCTCCATAAAATTGGATGGACCAGATAGTTCCTAAGATTTCTTACATTTCTAAATCCTGTAGTCCCAAGGGCTATCTCTTGTCATCAACCCTTCCTCCCCAAACTTTCAAAGTGACTTCCCTATAGCACAGATCTGAACATGTCACCCCATTGCTAATAATCTCCAGATTTTTGCCCTACTAGTTCTGTGACCATTGGTAAATCACTTAACCTCTCCATCCTCCTTCATTTCCTGAATAAAATAAAATTAAGTCAAAATGTTCTTTTCCTCCAGGGCCTTACCTATAGGCTCAAATACAAATTCCTCTGTTGGGTGTTAAAAAATCCTTCAAAACCTGACTCTAAACTACCTTTCCAGCCTTGTTAGACACTGTTCAGAACTTCAGTCATGTCCAACTCCTCATGACCCCCTTTGGGGTTTTCTTGGCAAGGATGCCATTTCCTTCTCCAGTTCATTTCACGAATGAGAAAACTGAGGTAAACAGGGCTAAGTGACTTACCCAGGGTCACACAGCTAGTTAAGTGTCTGAGGATGTATTTAAACTCAAGAAAAGTATTCCAGATTCCAAGACCAGCGCTCTCTTCACTGCCCCGATCACATTTACAACATGGTCCAGTCAAAATGTCCTTCCCACTTTTCCTCACACACAGCATTCTATCTTCCATTTCTGTGCCTTTGCGTGAGCGGCCCCATACCTGGAATGCACTTTCTTTTCCAAGAATCTATCTCCATCAAAGCTCAGTTCAAATGCTGCCTCTTTAATGACCCCCCAGTTACTAGTGCATACCCCTCAAAATTCCATATGCTGAATAAGTATGTGTACATACACACGCGTGTGCACACACCGGGATGGAGATACATACACGAGATTTTTTGAGAGGAACATCATCTCTGTGTCAGGAAGAATTTTCAGGTAGCTGTGTGGAAGACATTAAAGAAGAGAATCAATGGGTCTAAAGGCTATGATTCAACGGCAAGTGTGCTGCAAAGATGCAGCTCCCTTTTAAAAATAAATTTAGAATCGATTGTGGAGTCTACGTACGTCTCTATCTGTCCATCTATACTCACATGTGTATATACATATACCACATACACACAAGGTAATTCTCTCTCTATATATATGCATATGCATACACATACACACACATATATAAGATATACCAATAGACGCATATTCAGTCTCCTTCAATAAAATGTAAACTATTTAAAGACAGGAACTATTTAAATTTTGTCTTTGTATTCTTAGAAATTAGCATAGTGCTAGGTATATGGTAAACACTTAACAAACGTGTATTGATTAAGGAGTAATTTGAAGAGGAAAAAAGCACTTAATTTTTTTCAGGAAATGGGGGAGGGTAGAAATATCAGAGGTTAAATGAATTGCCTGTGATTATAGATCAAATAGGATTCAAATGAAGGTGTCCTGACTCTACATATCAAGTTCTTTCCGCTTTCCTCTGGACCCTATGATCTGTCCCCCTCACTGCCTATCCAGAATTGGCAGACACATTCTAATCAGTTTCTTCAAAATGCACTTATAATAATGACATAATGAATTAGGACATTCAGGGAATATTGATTCCTAGGGATTGTATTGTTTTTGTTAAATGAAGACTAAGTAAAATTCACTTTTTTCTACTTAACTGCTTTTTAAAACATCTTCTAAACTATGTGATCCTACTTTCCTGCCTCAGTAAGCATAGTCCAGCGAACAGTTTTGACATTCTTTCATAATGCCAGCTTGTATTTGTCTTCACATAGTGGGTCCTTAACATATGCTTACTGAACAAAAGAATGCTGGGTCATTTAATGTCTAAGGGACCATCAATAATAACTAACATTTGTAAAGAATATTAAGGTCTTCAAAGTACATTTAATTCAACATTTACAGGTACAAGTTCAAAATTAAATAGGCCCTGCCTTCAAGGAACCTATATTCTCTTGTGGGAATGGAAGATAAAACACGCACATAAGTTTATTTAATACAGAAGAAAGGAATTTGAGGAGGGAGAAAAGAATAATAACAAACAGGATCCAAGATACTTTGAAGAGGAGGTGACATCCTAAGAGAACCTTAAAGGAAGAGATCTCTGAAAGGCAGAGATAGGAAAGAAGTCAGCGGATAGCCCGTGATAATGTAGGGAGGCAGGGGAGTATGGAGGAGACCAACATGCCAAAAAGTGGCATTCATGAAGGGCAGTAACATGAAATAAGCTGCAAAGGGAGGACCTGACCAGATTAAGGGTGATGGCCATATTGGAGCCAGTTTCAAACAGCTCTCAAGAATTGATTGTTGAATTGTCAGTGTGAGCATTTTCACAGTGGAGATTAGCAATTGCTACAAGTCATGGCTAGGTTTATTGTTTTTTCAATTGTCTAGAGTTAAGAAAGTGAGTATAGTGTCTTTTCAAAAGAGTTGGTTGTTAAACATTTACAGAGGGTAGTTCAAATGCCAGATTGAGCAATTTGTATTTTATCCAAGGGGCAATGGGGAGTCATTGAAGATTTTTGAGCAGGCATTGACATAGTCAAATCTTTGTCTCAAGATTATTATTCTAGTGGCTGGATGGAAGATGTATTAAAGAGGGGAATAATAGATTTAAAGGCTATGATACAAAAACAAGTGGACTACAAAGATGTGGTTCCTTGTTTGTTTATTTTTTATAAATTTAAACTCTATACAGGCAGCATAGATCAAAAGAGATGAAGGAACATAAAAAACAACAAGGCATATTATATGAAAGTAAGGGGATCTGTCTGCTAGGGAGTGAAGGGTGAGCCACAGAAAATGTAATTTCAGGAAAAATGGGATGAAATGGGAGAGGGGCAGGGAGGGGGGAGCACATACATCACAATTTTGATTAAATCCTGCATTTAGGGAATAATACCATGTTGTGTACCTCTTTTCCAAAAGTGACAAAACACAGCCAAATTCTCAATTCATATAATTCCAGACTGGTTAGAGGCAGAACAGATAATAATTATATAAGAATTAATCTAATTCTACTGACCAATTTGAATAGGACTGATCATAGGCCAAATTGTGAAGAGTCACAAAAGTCAGGGAACCTCCCTGTTCCCCAGTGGCTCCTTTTCTACCAAATCTTTGATCATGCCTGCTCCAAAGTTAGACAAAGACTTGATTTAGAATCCCGAGACATGGGTTTGAATATGCAACTGTGCTATACCTATGTGACCTTGAACGAGACCTTTACCTGACCCTCATTTTACCCATCTATAAATTGAGAAGGTCATACTAGATGATTCCTAAGGCTGCTTCCAGCCCTAACATTCTGTGGATTTCTGAATTTTGAAATCCTTTCTTTTCCTATCTATCCTGTGGCAGTACAATGACCAGAGAGAATCCAAGAGAGAAGGAATTAAAACAAAAAAGATTAAAATCATCTGTTTGTTGGATAATCAGCCTTACAGAATGGATTAGGCCTGATACTATCGGAGCAGGGGATATAGTTCTGGAAAGAGTCTTATAAGTCATTTTAGTGATGAGATAACAGGCCCAAAGAGCAAAGGAAATTGACTATAGTCACATAGTTTGTTCAAAAGTAGGTCTGGCATGTCTGATCTAAGTATGGCTTTGGCTACACTGCAGAGTTCTCAGTGGCAAGGATCCTATCTGCTTACTTTTCTCTGTGTTAAGCTCCATAGAGCTCTACACACACAAATTAAGGCTTGGAACAGAGGCAGTATGGTGCAGGGATACTGGACAAAAGACCCAGGGTGCCCATCCATCTAAGGGAGAATTCTGAGCTAGCTAAGCCACCTATGAGTCAGGGCTAGACAATCATCACAGACCTAGAATAATACAGCTGGGAAGGCTCTTAGCATAAAAATGTAGACATTCTAGGTGGAAGGAAACTTGGAAAACAGAACATAGGATGCCAGAGCTGGAAGGGACCTTGGGAGCTAGCAAGATTTCAGGATTGTAGGTAGAGAGCTGGAAAGTACCTTCTAGGTCATCTAATCCAATCCTCCATATTTTAAAAATAAAGAAACTGAGGCTCAAAGAAGGTAGATAGCTTGACCAGGGTCACTCAGATATGAAGCAAGATTTGAACACAGGTTGTCTGACACAAAATCTGACCCACATTCCATTGTCCTCTGCTGATTTCTAAGTTTGAAGACTAGATCTTGAAGGTCAGTGAAAACATAGAATATCAGGACTGGAAAGGACCTTAGGATCACAGTTTTCTAAGTGTGGTAGGAATCTGCACCAAGGAAACTTGTCAACAACAGTGATACCTACAATATTTATCCTGGGTCTCTATATTGCCATTGTTGTGAGGGGGTATTTTCCTGAGTGTCTCAGCTGGTCCAATGATCTGTTCTGTGCTATTCCAAGGTCCCCATGAAAGAACTAAGAACTAAGTGGATGCCCCAAAATTGGGGAACAGTTGAACAAATTACAGTATATGAATATAATGAAAAATAATTGCTCTGTAGGGAATGACAAAAAGGACTGTTTCAGAAAAACCTAGGAAAATTTTTATGAACTGATACAGAGTGTAATTAGCAGATTCAGGAAAACTATTTATATGATAACAACAATTTTGTAAAGATGAAGAACTTTGAAAGACTTAAGAACTCTGATCATTGTAATAAACAACCATAACTCCAGATGATCCATGATGAAACTGACTACGCACTTTCTGACGAAGAGTTGACGGACTCAGGGTGTAGAAGGAGACATATATTTTTGACAGAGTGTATACTGTGATTTGTTTTGTTAGATTATGTATATTTTTATGAGGATTTTTTTTACATCCTTATGAAAAGGGAGTGTGAGGTGGGAGGGAAAGCAGGAATAGACAAGAGGAGAAAGAGAGAGAGAGAGAGAGAGAGAG
>NW_027186372.1:6446477-6489758 GCF_028583685.1 Petaurus breviceps papuanus
GGCTCTGATCTATTGCAATTATATCAATAGCTTTTGACCTAATATGACCTATATAAAATATAGAAAGGAACCATATAAACCTGGGAAATATGATATTGTCCTTTGACTTATAAGCAAGCTAATTATTTTTAACAGAGTGTGACTGATTAACTCTCTGGAGAAAAAAAAAACATGAGGGAGGAGAGGGATATTACCAAAGAAAAGATCATACCCTAAACCTCTCTCCAGGGAGGAGAAAGGAAGGACCTAGGAAGAATTCGGCTCTGTCTCTATGCAGTAATGAAGGAGTAAAAGGATCGAGTATCAACTGGTCAACTCCACCCACAACAGTAATACTTAGCAGTGTTACATGAATAGACAAATACATACACATATACGTGCATATGCAGCTGAATCTTATTATGAATATACTGTGTTAGATTTTGACCTAAACCTAAGTTCTCCCAGATAACTTTCCAATTTTTCTAGCAGTTTTTTGTTGAATAGGTATCATTAAAGTAGTTTGCTTTCTATGATTTATTGAATACTATGCTACTATCTTTGATTGTTTCTGGATCTTCTTTATCTAATCTGTTCCACTGATCAACTTGTCTGTTTCTAAACCTGTATTAAATAGTTTGATAATTGTTGCTTTGTAGCTTAGATTCAGATCTAAAACAGCTAGGCTCACCTCCTTCCTACTTTTAAGAATTATTTCCCTTGACATTTTTGACCTTGTGTTCTTTCAGATTGGTTTTGTTATTGTTTTGTCTAGTTCTATAAAATGACTGTTTGGTAGTTTGGTGTGACACAATGCAACCCAACTATGAGCTATTATTCTCTCTCAAATTATCTTCCTTTATTTCTGAAAACTATTTTTGTACTTGAATTTATATAATTTTTCTGTGTATCTTAGTAGCTGAACTCCCAAATATTTCATAAATTATCAAGTTATTTTGAATGGAATTTCTTTTTTAGATGTTTCTTCTAGGTTTTGTTGGTAATATACAGAAAGGTTGATGAAATTTATGAGCATTTTATATCCTGTTCCTTTTCTTGAAATTATTTCAATTAATTTTAGTTGACTCTCTAGAGTTTTCTAAGTAAATTATTACACAATCTCCAAAAAGAAATAATTTTTGTTTCTTTTTTAATATGTTTATTCTCTATATTATTACAATTGATAGCATTTACAGAATTGTATTAAATATTATTGGTGACATATATTTATGACTTTATCTCAATCTAATTGAAAAGAACTCTAGCATTTCTCTGTTAGAGATAATACTAGGTCTTGGTTTTGTAGACATATCATATCAAGGAAAGATCCATTTATAGTTATTTTAAAAACATAAATAGGTATTGTATTTTGTCAAAAGTTTCTTCTAAATTGATTAACATTATAATATTTTTATTATGCTATTAATATGATCTGTAATTTTTATAGATTTTTAATAATGAGCAAATCTTCAATTTTTGATCTATATCCAATTAGGTCATAGTATATAATCTTTGGGATATATTGTTATAGCTTTTTTACTAGAATGTATTTAATATTTGTGCATCATTGTATATTAGCATTATCTGTCCTATGGTTTTCTTTCTCTGCTTTCTCTTTTGCTGATTTATAGTCAGAATCATATTTGTATCATAGAATGAGTCTGATAGAATGTCTTCTTTCCCCCTTTTTTCAAACAATTTATATGATATTAGAGTCAATTATTTTTGAATGATAGAATTCATTTGCAAATCCTTCTGAGCCTGGAGTTTATTTAGGAGTTCATTTATGTCTTGTTTAATTTTTTCCTGAGTTTAGATATTTGAATTATCTATTTTTTGTTCTACTATTTTGGGTATTTTATATTTTTGTAATGCTACTTTACAAGTTCTTTTACAACCAAATGCCTCCCATCTATACATCAAGATCATTCAATATTCCTTGGAAGATATAACTACATAAATAATAGCATTCAATAACCCTCCAAAAATGAACATCAAGTGAGGCACAAAATAGAAAGATCTATGCTTGTCCCAAGTATGCATTATGGTGAGAGAAAATAATCTAAAATGTAGATTTAGATTCAGAAACATCCCTTATTGATGATGATGAGATATACATCTATATATAGAGATATATATCTGGGACAGATAATACAAATGGACAATGAACTGGGCCCAGAGTTGAAAAGGAGAACAGACAGGTTTCTGGAAGATTTTTTGCCACAAATTGTGAAACACTTGACCGTAAATTTCTCATAACAGCAAAGTCTCATATTTTAAATACAAATATTTTACTCCTGCTGTTGTATAACAGCAATATCTGTAATACTATTGCCTCTGAAGAACTGAAGATGATCATTACACACAAAGTAATGGAAAGAAACATAATAGATGTGAGCAGTCTACAACATATACGTAATGAGAAACTAATGAAAAACAGGAAGAAAGGATTGCATCAAAGAGGTATAAAACAGAAAGAGAAGATGGGCTGCTAATATGGCCAGTTTGAGAGATGACCTCTGTGGCTTGAATGCTGTAACTTTACCTTCTGGAAGTAGAGAGAAATCAACAAGGGCCTCTAGTATTTAGGTGGAGCCCCTGTGGCAAACTTCTGGAAGAACATAGAGGAGAACAGCACAGAAAGGGAATGGGGGAATGGCTTGTGATCTATGTTAGTGAAACGAACTCTTAAATAGATAAAATAACACACCCATTTTGCAAATATTCATCTATTTCATTTATGTTATCAGTTTTGTTTAGTAAGTTAGTTAATAATAATTTCCTTCATTTCATCTCTATCCATTGTGAATATTGATTTTGGGGTTTTATAATTTGGTTTTTCTTTATTTAGAAAATAGATAAATTTTGCTATTTTAAAAAATTTGGCTTTTTAAAAAATTCCTAATTTTATTTATCAATTCAATTGGATTTTTGTTTTTTATTTTTTTCAATCTTTTCTTTGATTTTAAAATTTTCTATTTTGTGCTTAGCAGAGATTTTTTGATTCATTACTCTATATACTAATATAATCCATGACTCATATTGACTGTAATTTTCTTGCATTTTGATCAGTAAAAGATGCATTTAATATTTTTTCCTTTCTGTATTTATTTATGTATTTTTATGCCCTAGCACATATTAAAAAATGTGAAGGTGCCTTATAATGCTTAGAAATAGGTATATTCCTTTTGATTCCCATTTTCTAATGACCAGAGATAAGTCATGGCTAACTTTATAAAATTCTAATCAGGCCTCTAAACTTTTTCTTATTTTTTTTTTGTTAGACTCGTCTAGGTCTTACAAGTGCACATGGAGTTGCCCAATTATTATAGTTTTGCTATGTATTACACCCCATAGTTTGATTATTCTTTCCTTTAAGTACTTAGATGGGAGATTCTTAATTTTTTTCTTGACATGGAGACTTTGGCACTTTGGTGAAACCTATACACCCCCTTCTCAGAATAATACTTTTAAACATACATAGAATTTCAAAGAAAGTCAGTTATACTGAAATGCTCCTATTACAATATTTTTAAAAATCAAGTCCATAGATCTTTTTTTTTTTGCCTTTTGGTGGGCAATTGGGGTTAAGTAACTTGCCCAAGGTTACACAGATAGTTTTTTGTGTGTGTGTGGGTGTTAAGTGTCTGAGGCCGGAACCAAAATCGGGTCTTCCTGACTCTGGGTCCTCCCAACTCCGGGGCCAGAGCTTTACTCACTGCACCACCTAGCCGCCCCAACTCCATAGATCAAAGATTAATATCCATGACTTATATACTATGCAATTCAGTATATATGTATTTGATATTGAGATTATGTGATTATCTATGGTGGAATTAAGAATATTGCCATTTCCTTACTTATCTCTTTTAAGAAAGTACCCTATTGGATAGAGTGCTACTTGAAATAAAGAAGACCTAGGTTCAAAGTCCACTTTTAACAGTGGATTTTTACTAGTGTTTTATCTGAGATCATGACTTCCCTTATGTGAGTGTGTGTGTTTATCGATGACATAATAAATTCTGTTCCAGTCTTGCATTTTAACTCTTTGTGAATCTTTATGTTTTTGGAATTTCTTGTAAAAAAAAAAAACAAATTTATTTTGCTTTCTAATCCATTCTGAAACTCTTTTGTTTTGAATGTGATTTTTATCCTGTTTACCCAGGATAAAATGGTTATGATTGTTAATTGTGTTTTCCCTCCTTCGTATCACTTAGGATTTTTCTTCTCTTTGTTCTATATCCCTCTTTACCAAGAAAAAAGGTAGAGAAAGAAAAGGATACTAGCTATCTATGATTAAAGTGGTCTGATTCCACTCCTCTACCCCTCCTTTCTTCAACCAATTCAAGCTACAATCACTGTTCTTTGTATTTTTTACTCTCCTTTTAGTCATCTTCTTTATGATCTGCCCTCTATAGTTGAAATTTGTTTCATTTGTGGAATGGTTTTTTTTTTTGAGGCAATCAGGGTTAAATATCTTGCCCAACATCACACAGCTAGTAAATGTCTGAAGCCAGATTTGAACTGAGGTCCTCCTGATTCCAAGATTGGTGCTCTATCCACTAGCTGCCCCTGTTTGTTTCATTTGTGACTATTCTCTTTCTCTTGAACCTCTTTTTATTTTTCCTGGTCCAATTTAGCGTACTCCTACACCAAATTTCTGAAGGTGTGTGTAAGTGTTTCTGTGCATTCAGTCCTCCTTTGCCCAATTCAGAGTGAGGTTCATGAAATATCACCTGCCCCCCATCCTCTCCCTTGTGCTTAAGTATTCATCTTCTGGGGCACCTGAGTTATAATAAACATTATGTTATTCCTTCTCCTCATTTCCTCACTAAAGTATTCTTTTCCTCACCCTCTTTTCTTTTCTCTCTTAAAACTAGCAGAATAGAACAAAACCATACCCAGTTTTTATGATTGTCTTTCTCTACTCCATCTTCATAGATGAAGACACCTTGAAGATAGAAAGATTCTGGAGGGATACTTCTATCTTATCTTTCTATTAGAATTAAAGTATTTAGTCACCATTTAGCTCAGAGCTTACCATACTTATTTGGCCTACCACCCCCTTTTAAGAAAAATTACTCAGTGCCCCTCTGGAAATCTACTTTCTTTACCCCTTTTAATGTTTTTTTTTTTTGGTTTGAAATTTGTGTCATTTCAAAAAAATATTAAATATTTTAAATGACATATTAAAGTTAATAGTTTATTGCAAATTTGTGGTTTTTTTACTGCATCAAAATTTTGATGATATGATATTGCATCATACAACTGTATGCTATCATATTGTAAACAAGTCATTACATGCACATATTCCTGCTGATACATGCTGGACTTCCAGACAATGTGCCACATGCTTGCCTGCCAACACTTGCTTGTTAAGACCTGTCAGCATATTTGAGCACTGATCACTTGCATTTTGTGTGTTTATTTGGAAAATAGTGGAATTGCTATGACTTTAACTCTGTTACACAACAGATGAAACATGTGTGAATGTTTTTTCAAAATTTTCTTCTCTTCTCTTCTTTCCTTATACTTCCACTGCCCCCTTATTTTTATTCAATGCTCCCCAATTACACCTGAGTATACTACTGCCCCCTTGAATCATTCCAGTGCCCCCAGGGGGTGGTATTGCCCATTTTGAAAACCTCTGATTTATCTCCTGTCAATTGCTTATAGATTCTGTGTCTCCTGTGTTTACATTTCACAAATTTTACTCAAGTACAGTCTGGAATGCTTTAAAGTCCTGTATTCTCTTGAAGGCCCATTTTCCCCCCTGTAGAATTAATAATAATAATAGCTAACATTTATATAATGCTTACTATGTGTCAGGCACTGTGTTAAGCACTTTCCAATTATCATAGTATTTGATTCTCATGCAAACCTTGGGAAGTAGGTGCTATTATCACATCCATTTTGTATATGAGGAAACTGAGGCCAACAGGTTAAGCGACTTGCTTAGGGTCAGACAGCTAATGTCTGAGATTGGGATGATACTCATTTTGGTATGAGATAGACAGACAGACAGAAAGAGATGGATAGATAGATGGTAGATAGAGAGATAGATGTCCTTTCTTTGTCTTTCTGGGAAATCCCCATCTGAGAGATAGCTTTGCCCCTGCTGCAGCCCTGGCAGGATATCAGGGATCTTACCAGTGTCAGATCTCTTGAAGTACTCTGAGGTATCCACACACAGCTAGGGGCAGAGTCTTCTTGTCTCCTCCTTCATTAACCTAGCAGAAGCTATCTTTGACTTATACCATGGCTCCAACAGGCCTGCCCATTATGGCTTTAGACCCCATTTATCAGAGATTATGTTGGCTTCAGATCCCCCTGCACAGAGCACCTGCAGGTTTCTGCCAATCTTCTCATACAGTCTTAGAACCTTTTAAATCTGTGCTGGAGAGCTCCTTAGGGAAACTGGACTCAGCTGTAACCTTTTCCATTACCATCTTTACTACAAGTCTATTAAGATGTATTGTGATCACTTTTACCCAATGCTGCCTATACTGATTAAGCTTGTGTCCAATTTCCCTTCTCTAGAGAAGGAAATTAGCAGCAGTGGTCTGATGACCTATAACCAGAGGAGCTTAATAGCATTGGCTGCATTTTTCAACACTACATGACAGTAAACTGGTAATGGTAGGTTATAGAGCAGGGACCAGTAACCTCTTTGGTACTGAATGCCATCAGTGGGTATAACCAGTGCCTGTTAATAATTCTGGCAGAAAGGTAAAAGCCATTAACATAGAGAAAAGAAAATCAAATGAGAGCAAATATAAAGGGAGCAGAAGAAGGGAAGAAGGACAGAAAAAGGAAGAATGAAATTTTAATTAATTAATTTCTTTTTAGTTATCAATATTCACTTCCATATTGAGATGAGTTCCAAATTTTCTCCCCATCTCTCCCCTCCCCCACCCCAAGAGAATGTGTAATTTGATATAGGCTCTCCATACGCATTCATATTGAACCTATTTTCACTTTAGTCATGTTATAGAGAAGAGTTAGAACCGATGGGAAAAACCAGGAGAAAGAAGAAACAAAAAAAGAGAGAGAACAAACAATATGCTTCAATCTGCATTCAGACTCCACGGATCGTTTTCTGGATGTGGACAGCATTTTCCTTCATGAGTACTTCAGAGCTGTCTTGAATCCTTGCATTGCTAAGAAGAGATAAGTCTAGCAGAGTTAGCCATTGCACAATGTTGCTGTTACTGTGTACGACGTTCTCCTGGTTCTGCTCACTTCACTCAGCATCAGTGCATTCAAGTCTTTCCGGTCTGCCTGCTCATCATTTCTTATAGCTCTGTATCTGTGAGATGGGGATGGCAGTAATAAGAATAACACCTGACATTTATATAGTGTTTTAAGGTTTACAAAGTACTTTACAAATCTTATCTTACTTTATCTTCACAACAGCCCTGGGAAGTAGTTGCTATTCTGAGCTTCATCTTACAGATGAGGAAATACAGACCAGAAATGACCTAGAAAGGATTTGAACTGAGGATTTTCTGACTCTAAGGTTAACATTCTCTGTCCACTAAACCATCTTTTGCTACTTACGGGGTTTATGGGGGTGTTCAGGCAGGACTAGCACCTCTGCTGTGATGGCTTTCCAAGTCCTTTTTGGGGCTTCTCAACCACCGTTAGTGGCCACCTTTCACCCAACTCTTACCTGTGGCTCCAAGAAGCTGTAGCCAGTATGGTGGCCACACACCAGTGAACCATCTTGGCAAGCAGGTCGAGGGTAACCAGCAGGCCTCAAACCCCCTGCTGAGTTAGGGGGATGTCTGCTCCAAGCATGGGAAGACTTCCCCTGGTGGAACAGGCAGATGGAGAACAATTGAGAACAACAGCCAGGAAGGACTGCTGAAGCAGGTGCTGGGGAGTGCTTAGAGCTTGCTCAGACCCCAAAGACACGAAGGTCATTCACCATCTGCCTCGGCCATCACCCGTCCTTTTGACTTTTGTCCTGTCACTGAATTTCAATAACTCTGGAAGAGAGAATGAGGCTGAAAACTTGGTGCAACTCTGCCTCATTTAAATCCAACTCGCCCTTGAGACAGGACATCACCAGTGACGTCATTGGTCCTTCTCAAAAATGAAGGGCAAACAATACCTACTTATAGCACAGCACTTACCTCCCAGGCTTGTGAAGGTCCAGTGGGATAACGTAGATAAAGAGTTTTGAAAATGTCAAATACCTAGTCATCGTAGCTTGTTATCATCATCATTGATCTTGTTCTCTTACTCTTCTCATCTAGTTGGGTGGCATTCAAACAGACATGGTCCTGGGACAGTTCGCTATTCTGCAATTGATCTTTTCTTTTAGTATCCTGTGGATGATTGCACAGGGGTGGATAAAACAGCTGCTTTTTTCATTAAGAGTTTCGAAATGTAAATACATCTTCTGAAAACTAACTGAAGGCATCTTGGGGACAATTCTGAAAACTGACAGAATGACGGGGGTATCATGGATGATGGTGATGATGATGATGACGGAGGGAGAACATGGTATCGTGGACAAAGTGCTACATTTGTCATAAGTAGACCATGCGTTTGAGTCTGGATTTGGCCTATACTTACTGTGTGACCTTAAGCAAATCACTTTGCCTCTCTGAAGTTCAATTTTCTTATCTGCAGAATGGGGATAAGAATACTTGCATTATGGCCCCCAAATAATCACAATGAGTCAAATGGGATTTAATTCAATTCCACAAGCAGTGCTAACACACATACAACGGGTCAGGCCCAAGGGTGGGGAATCTGTGGCCTCAAGGTCATATGTGGCCCTTGAGGTTCTCAAGTGCAGCCCTTTGATTGAATCCAAACTTCACAAAACAAATCCCTTTAATAAGACCACATGTGGCCTCAAGGCCGCAGGTTCCCTACCCCTACGCCGTAAAATAAACCTACTATGTGAAATAAACCCCTACGCCGTGAAAAATAAATATGAAGACCTATCCTCAAGGAACCTTAAAGTTTCCATAAATGTCGGATTTTATAATGATCTGGAACTAAGTAAGTTGTTTCCCTTTGCTTCCTTCAAATAACCAAGAAACATTACACAGAAGGGTAAAATCAGGGATAATATTCTCAAAGTGAAACATTAGATTCACCACTTCCTTCTCAACCAAACCACCAGTTCAAAGTTCAGGGCTTGCTCTGTAAGAGCTGACAACAGATTTGAGAGCAGAGACGAGTCCTGCCTGCCAGCTTAGCCATCGCACAACAGGGGTACCTCCCGCAAGGGGGCAGGATAGAGAGGAAGCAGCTGCCAAAGCATGGGAACAGCTGTGGTCAGTGCAAGACCCTGCCTCTCCAGGGGCCATAAGGACAAGGGATAGAAAGACTGGGGTCTTTTCTAAATTAAGAAGTTTTATAGGCCACCCCCACACACACATCATGGGATGTGGAGGGGGATGGTGTTTAAGAGATGAAGGCTTAGGGAATGAGCTATTAGTAAAGCTGTCAACTGTCTGTACACTGGGACCTTGGGAGCAAAGGCTCTGATTCTACCCATATAGACTTTCTAATATGGGGAACTGAAGGAGGATGGCATATGGAGTCAGAAACCTTTGGTTCCAATTTAGTTCTGCCAATCACTACTAATAATCACAATCACACACACACACACATATGGAGAAAGAGAGGGGTTGGATCTGCAATTTCACTGGGTACTCCTAGGGGAAGAAACTCCTGCTACCAATGCAAATTAGTACCTTTTCTACAACTTAGAGATTTGCCTGAAGCACCAAGAGGTTAAATGACTTGCCCAGTGTCATTTCACCTGTGTATATCGTATATATCAAGGACAGGACTTGGAAACCAGGGTTTCCTCACTTTGAGGCCAGGTCTAACCCAGATATCCAGCTGCCTCTCATATAAAATAAGTACGAGACAAATGAAAAGTAAATTACGTGAGAGGAGGATGCCAGCAGTTAGGATCAGGAAAGGCTTCATGTAGAAAGTGGTTTGTGAAGAGCCTCAGTTTTCTCATCTGAAAAGCAAAAGGCTTGGGTTAAATGACACTTAAGGCTCTTTCCAACTCTGAAATCTATGAATGACAATAAAATCAATAAACTGACATATTCTGGAAAAAAGAATTATGGTGAGCTAAATTAATCTAACTAAAGAACTCCACAATTTCAACACTATTGAATACACACACACCCACATACACAATTTAATTTTTATTTTCTTCTCAATTACATGTAAACAATAATTTTAATATTCTTTTTTTTAATTTTGAGTTTCAAATTCTCTCCCTCCCTTCTTCCCTTCTCCCCTCCCTCCTCTCTCCCCTCCTTAAGAAGGCAAGATATTTGAGATAGATTTGAAATCATGCAAAAATATTTCTAGTCATGTTGCAAAAGAAAATGTAGGACTCCTCCCACAAAAAGTACAAGAATAGGGGCGGCCAGGTAGCACAGCGAGTAAGAGCACCAGCTCCAGTGTGGAGAACACCTGGAGATCGAATCCCGGGCTCAGACACTTAGCACCCACCCAGAAACACCTGGCCGTGTAAGCTTGAGCAAGTTACTTAACCCCAATTGCTTAGGGGCGGCCAGGTGGCTCAGCGAGTAAGAGCATCGGCTCCAGTGTCGGGATGACCTGGATCAAATCCGGGCTCAGATACTCAGCACCACACCCAGAAATAATAACTGGCCGTGTAACCTTGAGCAAGTTACTTAACCCCAATTGCTTTAAAAAAAAAAAGTACAAGAATAAAGAAAGTTTAAAAAGTATGCTTCAATCTGCATTTAGACTTCAACAGTTCTTTCTCTGGAGGTGGATAGCCTTTTTCGTCATAAGTCCTTTGGAATTGTGTTGGATCATTGCATTGCTGAGAATAACTAAATCATTTATAGTTGATCATCCTACAATATTGCTGTTACTATGTACAACATGTTCCTGGTTCTGATCATTTCATTTTGCCTCAGTTTATCTAAGTCTTTCCAGATTTTTCTGAAAGCATGCTGCTTGTAGTTACTTATAGCACAACAGTATTCTATCACAATCGTATACCATAACTTGTTCAGCCATTCCCCAACTGACGGGCATCTCATCAATTTCCAATTCTTTGACACCACAAAAAGAACTGCTACAAATATTTTTATACAGGTAGGTCTTTTTTTTCTTTTCTCTGACTTCTTTGGGATACAGACCTAGTAGTGATATTTCTGGGTCAAAGGGTATGTACATTTTTATAGCCATTTGGGCATAGTTTCAAATTGTTCTCCAGAAAGGCCGGACCTGTTCACAACTCCAACAACAGCTTATAAAGATATTTACTTTCCCTCATGCTCTGCAGTATTTGTCATTTCTCCTCAGTGTGATGTGCTACCTCAAAGTTGTTTTAATTTGCATCTTTTCTAATCAACAATAATTTAGAGTATTTTTATATGATGATAGATAGTTTTTATTTCTTTTTCTTGTAAACTGCCTGTTCACATCCTTTGACCACTTATCTTGGGAAATAACCTTTTATTTTTAATAAGTTTGACTCAGTTCTTTATATATTTGAGAAGTGAGGCCTTTATCAGAGAAACTCACTATAAATTTTTTGGATATTGCTTCATTGTCTATGGTACCTTTTAGCAAAATGTAGTTTCCCCAATTATCTCTTTTAATTAGAGCTATTTCTGCTTTTGCTTTGTCTGAGATCATGATTGCTACCCCTGTATTTTTTTTACTTGAGCTAAAGCATAATAAGTTCTGTCCTAGCCCTTCATTTTAACTCTGTGTGTGTCTTTCTGTCTCAAGTGTGTCTCCTGTGAACAAGATCATTATAAAAGCTGACTACTTGTAGTAGTATAAGTAGTAGCAGTGGATAGATGGATAGATAGACAGATGAAAGATTAGAGAGAGAGATGGATGATAGAATTAGAGAGATAATATATAATAGAAGTTATATAGATTGACAGATAGAGCAAGTATTTATTAGTAGGAGCAGTATCCTATATGATTGCAGTGTTGAGCATATTCATTTCACTGTAATCCAATTCTTTGAAAATGAGAAATTTTGTAGTAGATTTATCATTGTATATTTATATTGTATTTATTAGAGTATATTTGAGTTCCAAATTCTGTCCCTCACTCCCTCCCCTACAGTCATTCAAAACATATTTCCATATTAATTATGTTGTGAAAGAAAACAGACCAAAAAATAAAATAAAAGGGGGCAACTAGGTGGCACAGTGAATAGAGCACTGGCCCTGGAGTCAGGAAGATCTGAGTTCAAATCTGGACTCAGACACTTGACACAATTACTAGCCGTGTGACTTTGGGCAAGTCACTTAACCCCAATTGCCCTCCAAAAAGTAAAAAAATAAATAAAGAAAATAAAATAAAGAAAGTTTTTTAAAGGTATGCTTTGATCTGCATTCAGACTCCATCAGTTCTCTCTCTGCAGGTAGACAGCATTTTTCATCATGAGTCCTTTGGAACTATCTTGGATTATTGTATTGCTGAGAAAAACTAAGTCATTCACAGTTGATCTTTGTACAATATTGCTGTTACTATGTACAATGTTCTCCTGGATCTGCTCATTTCATTTTGTGTCCCCTTTTACTTTTGAAAAAAATTAGTTTTCATCTGCATATCATGAATTTGACAAATATCAATATTTCTTTATAGCAAGAGCAGAAAAAAGTATTGTCTATGATGCCTTTTAATTAACTTTCCCCAATGACTGATCTCCCTCCTCATCTCTACCACTAGTCTTCCCTGGCTTTCTTCAAGCTAAAACCCCACCTTCTACAAGGAGTCTTTCTTGGCCTCCTTTAATCCTAATCCCTTTCCTCTGTTCTCCAGTTTATCCTGTAGGTATTTGTGTTTGTATCTTGTTCTCATAGTGTCTCTCATTTGAGAGCAGAGATTGTCTTTTGCCTTTCTTTGTGCCCTTGGTGCTTAGTATAGTGCCTGCCACATAGTAGGTACTTCATAAATGTTTATTGACTTTCTGATAATAATTCCATTGTTGTGAATATTCACTTAAAATATCAAAGACAACAAAAATTTATCTGTACAAAGACTTTCACAGCATGGTTATACATTATTGCAAAGTACCAGAAGCTTGAACGTCCAACAATGGGGAAGCGTATAAAGAAATTCTGACCCATTAATGAAGTATGATAATACAACTAAGTCAGACAAGTATGAAGAATACAAGGAAATCTGGAAAGACCATTTATGAGACAATGAAAAAAAACCCAGAAACAGATGCAGTACAGTACACACACTGCACTCAGAGTAAATTAGAAGGAATGAAAAATATCGATGGGATTTAAATAGAATAACAGAAGAATTTTTGCTATAGCTACTGAAAAAAGTTATTTACTTCAAATGCAAATAGTTACTAAGTAAGGCCAGTTGGTTGTACTGATGATCAGTGTTATGTTTTTTTTTAAACATTTTATTTAAAAAAGCAAAATGAAATGAAAAGTTTGGATGCAATTAACCCTAAGGCCTCTTCAAGCTCTACATTCAGTGATCTGACTGTGGTCATCCCTCATTACTGAGCCCCTCTGAGGAATGAAGCCTTCTGGATCTTCCTGGCTGACCAGGAGGCCAGTCTAACTTCCCAACACTCAGAGATCTGCTGCACACAATCCCTAAGGACATTCACCTTTTACTCTGTCACTGCTACTCTAACTGAATATGTGTTTGGAATCCACTCCCTCTTTCCCTTCTACCTTGTCTTGACACATTTCAGACAAAAAGATAATTTTTTCTAAGTTCAGTTAAAAGGGAAAGGAAAATATACCAATTCAGAAATAATTTGCCAGGAGAATATTATTAGAAATGCAAATAAAAGAAGTAAACCAAGTCTCACACTAGATGGCCCTCTACTTCCTAAGCTTTTCCATCCCATTACAATTCATTAGGCCTAACTTGGTCTGTCATGATTTTCTCTCTTCTAAAGCACCCATCCCTTGATGTCTCCCAGGCATACTAGAAAATTTTTCCACAGTAGAAAAATTTTCATTGACGTATTTGCTCAGTTGGGTTTTCTAAAGCAAGATCAATAGCCTAATTTATAATTCAGGGCCACCCTCAGACAATAATAAGCCTCCTACCAAGATCATCTCAATCAATCAATCAATCAACAAGCATTTATTAAGTACTTTCTATGTGCCAGGCACTGTACTAAGGGCTGGGGATTCAAAGAAAGACAAAATCAATTACTGCTCTGAAGGAGCTTAAATTCTAATGGGAGACATAACATGTCCATAAATAGGTACATATAAGAGACATATAGCATCGTTGGAAGCTAACCTTGGTGGGGAAAAACTTTAGCCGGTGGTTAGCAAAGAGGACTTCCTGCAGATGGTGGAATCTGGGCTGAGTTTTGAAGTTCAGTCAGGGATTGCAAGAGGTAGAAGTGAGGAGGAAGTTCATTCCAGGCTACAGGGGCAGGCAAATAGAGAGGAACAGAGTAGGAAGATGGTGTGTTGTGTGTGAGGGACAGCAAACAGGGTTGCCGGGTCATAGAGTGAATGGAAGGGAACAAAGTGTAAGATTAGAAAGGTAGAAGTGGGCCAGGCTACAATGAGCTTTCAGGGACAAAAGGAGACTTCATATTTGATTGGATCAGACAATAGAGAGCCACTGGAGTTTATTGAACAAGGGAATGATATAGTTAGTCTTGGCAGCTGAACATAGGGGAGAATGGAGATGGCAGAGAGCTAGGGAAAGGAACCTATTCAAATACTATTATAATAGTTCCAGTGATGGGTGATGAGGACCTGAATTCCGGTGGCGGCTGTGTGAGGGAAGAGAAAGCGACATATGTCAAGAGATGTTGTGGGGAAAGAAATGATAAGATTTAGTGATTGACTGGATTCATGACATGAAAGAGTGAGGAGTTACAGATGATATCAAGACTGATTACTTGGATGGCTGGGAAGATGGTGGTACCATTGACAGCAGTAGGAAGTTTCAGAAGATGGGAGCGTTTGGGCAGAAAAATGTGAGTAGTTTTGGAGATGTGGAGTTTGAGTTGCTTTCAGGACACTCAGATGGATACATTCAAAAGGCATTTGGTGACATGGGAACACAACTTAAGTGAGAGACCAGTGATTGGATAGAGTCAGAGCAAAGAGCTGGAGAATCTATTGTTGTCATTTCAGAACTCACTTTGAAAATCAGAAAATGAATCAGGACGTGAGTTATTGTTTTGTTGACTGTCAATTTAAGATAGTGATGGAGAAAATGCCAATGATGCAGATTAAACTTAAAAGAGTGTTCTGTTTTTAGAGAGTCACTTATTAAATATTTACTAACATACCCCTGGATGTCTATATAGGCCAAGGAACCATCTGCATATGTGATTAAGTCCATAGAAGCTGGTGAAGTCAACAAATGAAGGAGTTTAGAGAAAAAAGAGAAGGCCTAGAGGGCTAGGAGAGATCCCTAGTTAATGTAACATACAAGAAATAGCAAGTTTCTGTTGTTCCACCCACTCTACTTATATGAACCTATGATATTGTGACTAGAGCAAGAAAGAAATGGGCTATGAAAGGGTCCAAAGGGAACAGAAGGGTAGGGCGTGGGGGGTCCAGTGCCCAAATTCACACAGGTAGTAAGTTACTAACTGTTTGCATGACCGTGGACAAGTCACAACCTACATGATACTAGTTTCCTCATCTATAAAATAAGGGGACTATTGTAGAAGACCTCTGAGGATTTCATCTCCCTCTACCGGGGATATAAAGACATAAACCAAACAGCCGTTGCCTTAAGGAAAGCTAAAATGCATTAGAGCTTACGCTGTCTGTCCACCTCTTTTATCTGATCATACATGTCCACAGTGATGTCAGGCACAAATCATCATTGATCATATGATACAGCCTAGTTAGGCCAATTGTTTCTCTTTCTAGTGCCCGTTATGTTGCCAGTTCAATTCTTCCAAGATAGTGATCTTCTATGGGTCAGAGTCATAGAGCTTCAAATCTGAACCAGTCTATTGTCTTATTCCTTTTCTGTTCTAAACATTGCTCATCTGTAAAGCCAGTTCAAAGTATAGGTATTAATGAACTAATTCATCAGATTGTCAGTGCAACTGCATGTCAAATTCTGGGCAACTGTAATGGTAATAGTAATTTGAAGATCTTCCCTGCTTTGAAAATAAACTCTAGGGGGTGGCTAGGTGGCACAGTGAATAGAGCACCAGCCCTGGAGTCAGGAGAACCTGAGTTCAAATCCAGCCTCAGACACTTAACACTTACTAGCCATGTGACCTTGAGCAAGTCACTAGACCCCAATCACCCTGCCTTCCCCCCTCCAAAAAGCAAAAGGAAAAAAAAAGGAAAATAAACTCTACCCCCTAATAGGCTGAATGTAATCACATGGAATTTGTGGTGGAGTTTGCTAAAGGGTGGAGCAAAGCCCACAGGAAGCTAGGAATCAGAAATAGACTAGATGGTTGGGAGGAGAGCATGCTTCTGAGGGAGACAGACAGGCTTGTGAGTGGAAGTTAGTTTTTTGCCACCTGCTGTGACAGCTAGGCTTGTGTTTGTGGAAAGGCTAAAGCATGGTGTGACTCTCTGCTACACTGTGTCATGTTAACTTCTATGTTACTATGATGGATTCAGTTTCCTGGTGTTGGGATTTGGTTTTCTCGTGTCTGAATAAGTGTTTTGCTTCTGTTTTCTATATAGAGAGTCTGTTATATTTTACTATTGAGCACCATGCCAGTATATTTATAGTGACCGTTGGCTCTGTGAATATTGCATTGGCATTACAGCAACATATGTTTTTCATCCACTTCGTTTTTCCATGTGGATGACTAGATTTCTATTTCCTGTGAATTTCACTAAATAAGGCATTTGAATGTTCCAGGGTTGGATGCAATTAGTGCAGTATCATCTTCAATTGGGAGCAGGACTAGATGAGGTCTGTGTCTTTCCACTGGCCATCCCACATGTCTGGGATGCACTTCCTCCTCATCTCTGCCTTAGAGTGTCTTTCTTTCTTTAAGATGCAGCTGAGAAAACATCTTCTGTTTAAAACCTTCCCTGATCTCTCCACCTGCTCATGCCTGCCTTCATAAATAACCTAATATTGAATTACTTTGTATGTACTTTAATAACTTTATATTTATGGTATTTATATTTTTATATGCACTTATCTTCTCCATTAGAATGTAAACTCATTGATAAAATAGATTTCATTCTGTGTACTTGTCTCTTTAGCACTTCACATAGTTGTTGGCACATAGTATGGATTTAATAAATATTTATTGGTTGATTAATGGATGAATTGACATATTGCATTGTTAATTCTACCATATTATTCCTGCATCATTTTATACAAGCCTTCCAATGTTTCTCTGAATTTCTCATATTATCATTTTTTATGATACCATGACATACCATTACACTCCTATACCACACAATTTATTCAGTCAATTGACAGGGACCCACTTTGTTTTGGGGTTTTTCCTACTAAAAAGATGCTGCTAATAATATTTTAGTTTGTACAAGATCTTTCTTTCTGTCCTTGACCTTACTTGGGTGCATGCCCAGTAATGGAATCCCTGGGTTAAAGTTCAGTGATTTTCCCGGCATAGTTCCAAAACATTTTCCAGAATGGTTAGACTAATTCATTGTTCCACAAACAGTGTATCCATGGTGCCCATCTTCCTACAGTTTCTCTAAATGATTTTTCTTCTTTGACTTTTTTTTTGCCAAATTTGATGGATATGAAGTGAAATCTGTTACTTTATGTTGCATTTTTAAAAGCTATTATTGAAAGGCCTCCAAAAATTGAATCTAGTCTTTTAGAACTTAGACCCTAAGCCACATATATATTACTCAGCTAATTAGACATCTTCCTTTCCTACATCCTGAATAAAGAGGAGGAAATAGAGTTATCACACACAGTTAAAAATTATCCCATTACATCAGAAAGAAGATATAGCACTTTCAAATCTAGTCTCCAAAAGTACACAAACATAAACCGTTCTATCACTCAGTTTCCAGTAACTCTGGACTTCCACAAGAGAGTCAGTTTCCCTTTTTGCACAAATTCAGATCAAGAAAATAGCCGAGCTTTCCCCACCTTCCCTGAAGCTCCTTCTCTTCCTTATTTTCCATGACAATATTTTCCACTAATTCTCCAAAATAACCTTCAGTTAAGTGCTGCCTCTGACCTATACTAGCGATGCAAATCAGAGCGAGTCATTTCATCTTTCAGTGCCCCAGGCAATGCTCTAAGAATACAAATTGGGGCACAGTTGTTCCTCTGCATTCATAAGGAGTTCTAGACCAAAACTATTTTTTCCTCCCCTTTCAATCTCTTTGTCTCCTTTACTGGTTCCTCTCACCCCAACATTTTTAGTGTGAGTCAGTCTTTCTCCCTTCTCCTCAAGTCCTCTTCTTCCTAGGCTCAAGCTAGACTTCTTTGGTTACTTCCCCTTGTATTCAATATTTTCAGGGTACCTACTCCTCTTTTTTAACTTCAAGAACTGACAACATGGGGATGGCTTCCAAATCTCTCTACTCTAATCCCTCTCCATCTTTCCAAATTTTCAATAAGAAGGACCAGATGTGTCATAATGATCCTTTAATATCAGAAACCCAGTCTGTCAGACAGACACTGAGATAATCATCACCTTTTCTAAATAGTCCATCTTAAATGGTCAAAGGATATAAACAGGCAATTTTCAGATGAAGAACTTAAAACTAGCTATAGTCATATGAAAAATATTCTAAATCACTATTGATTAGAGAAAGACAAATTAAAATAGCTCTGAGGTTCCACATCATACCTGATTGGCTAACATGACAAAATACGAAAATTATAAATGTTGGGGAAGATATGAGAAAATTGGAATACTTATGCATTGTTGGTGGAGTTGTGAACTGATCCAACCATCCTGGAGAACAATGTGAAACTATGCCCAAAGAGCTACAAAACTGTGCATACCCTTTGACCCAGCAATACCACTTCTAGGTCTGTATTTCAAAGAGATCATAAAAAGGGGAAAGCACCCACATGTACAAAAATATTTATAGCAGTTCTTTTTGTGGTAGCAGAGAACTGAAAATTGAGGGGATGCCCATCAGCTGGGGAGTGACTGAAAAAGTTGTGGTATATAAATGTAATGGAATACTATTGTTCCATAAGAAATGATAAGCAGGCAGATTTCCAAAAATTCTGGAATGACTTATAAGAACTGATGCTGAGTGAAGTGAGCAGAACCAGGAGAACATTGTACACAGTAACACCAACATTGTATAATGACCAACTTTGATAGACTTAGCTTTTCTCAGCAATGCAATGATCTAAGACAATTTTAAAAGACTCATGATGGAAAATGCCATCCACATCCAGAGAAATAACTATGGAGTCTGAATACAGATTGAAGCTTACTAATTTTTCTTTTTTTTTGTGGTTGTTCTTGTTTTTTCCATCTCATGATTTTTTCCTTTTGTTCTGAGTCTTCCTCACAACATGACTAATGTGGAAATATGTTTAATATGATTGTACATGTATAGCCTATATCAGACTGCATGAGATCTTGGAAAGAGAGAAGGGAAGGGAGGGGAAAGTTTAGAACTCAAAATCTTATAAAAGTGAATGCTATATATTAAAAATAAATAAATTTTAAAAATTAAAAAACAGATATTTTAAAACTAAAAATAAATAAATAAATAAGTCAATCTTTTGGAAATCCCTCTTCCCCTTGATGGTATCACTCAGTCTGCAAGGTCTGCATCAGAGAATAATCTTAGACTCCTGTCCCTCCAAACTTTTCCCCAGACAATCACCAAGTCCTTCCAACCCTCCCCAATGACATTTTTAGGATTCATCCCTTAATTCCTTCCTCCTTGATCGGTGTTATTGTTCAGTGGTTCAGTTGTGTCTGCTCTTTGTGGACCACAGCATACCAGACCCTTCTATCCTCCACTCTCTCTCAAAGCCTAATCCCTCTTGCCCATAATAGTTATTCAAATATTAAAGAGAGCTATCATGCTCTCCATCCCTATTCCTTCCTCCCCTCAACACACATGTCAATCTTCTCTTCTCCAGGTTCAACATTTGCAGTTCCTTCTTAAAAGGTGATATAAAGATAGGCTATTATTAACATCATTATTACAATTAGCATTAGTGAACCCTGTACTGACCCTTCACTTCACATTCCTTCTGGGCCTCAGGGAATAGAAACGGCCTAGGGTTCTCAAAGCAATACCAGTGGAGTAGTTCAAGCTTGGGCAATTTTGGAAGGGCTTTGGGTACTGGCCTAGTAAGGACTGCATGTCGCTCATCCAAGGCCCAGACTAGCAAGGCGTGGAAAGACTCACTACTGAAAGACTGGTAACTAACTGATTTATGTTTCAGTCACAGTAACTCATGCAACTGTCTACTTCATTCCCCATCCATCAAATAATTCCTTAACTTTCTAACTCGAAGGTTTATAAAGGTAATAATAATAATTCTAATTTCTAAATCAATTTAAGATTTACCAAGCACTTTCTTCTTGGATCTCCTAGGACCTGAACAGATGGAGGAAGTGAATATTCAGAGGAAAAAATGATAGAACTTTTGAAGTACTGACATGTTGTCATGGAAGCTTCCACATTGTACATTTCTCCATGGAGCCCAGGCTAGAGCAAAGAGGTCCCCATCATAGCTTATACAAATAATGATTCTGCTTCCTAAGGAAAAAGGAGACCCACACCCACCTGGGTTTGTAATAGTAACAACATCTGGCATTTATATAATGCTTTAAGGTTTGCAAAGCACTTAACAAATAACTTATTTGATCCTCATAGCAATGGTGGGGCTAGGTGCTATTATTACCACCATTTTTGTAGATAAGGAAACTGAAGCAAGCAGAGGTTAAGTGAGTGGCTTACCTAGGGTCACACAGCTAGTGAATATCTGAGGCCAGATTTAAACTCAGGTCTTCTGGACTACAGTCCCAGCACTATATTCACTGCGCTATCCAGGTGACTCTGTTGGCATTAGATGAGCAGTTAGTGGAGCAGGAGATAGAATGCCAGACCGAGTCAAGAAGACTCATCTTCCCGAGGTCAAATCTGGTCTCTTGATATTTAGCAGGTATGTGACCCTGGGCAAGTCACTTAACCCTGTTTGCCTCCATCTCCTCATCTGTCAAATGAGCTGGAGAAGGAAAAGGGAAACCACTCTAGTATCTTTGCCAAAAAAACCCCAAATGGAGTCACAAAGAGTCAGACATGACTGAAATAATGAAACAACAATGACAAATTGGCATTAGATTTTTTACTTCTAGATACAGAAGACCCCTAGGGTGAAAATTCCTTTCAGGGTGCCCATAAACATGCATTTATAAAAGTCCCCAAAGAGACTAGTTAACCAGATATCCTTTCCCTCTTGCCATTTCCTCACACCAAAGGTTAAAGGGTATCTACACTGCCCTCTTTTCTTTTTCAGCTGCTCCTCTTGTAGGACATTGATGGATCCCTGCTCATCTATTTCGATGTCTCAGTGATATACAAAAACAGAACTGCGCCTCACCACCTCATTCTTACTGTTTGTCTTTAAGGGAAATACATGTTGTACTTTTTTGGTGCCCAGAAGGGAAATACTTTTCATCTTTGAAGAAGGATGACTTACTTGCAAAAAAAAAAAAAACATGGGAAAAATCCCCTGGAAGTCTATTTGTGTTGGGAGAGGAAAACTTGGTCGAATGTTTTCTGATTCATTCTTTAAGAGGTAGAAACACTGTAGAAATGAACAAGATGGGCAGGCGAGGTGCCACGTATCTTCATGTTTCTATGCCTTTGGCAAACTCAGGAGCAGCTGTTGTCAGCCAAACAGGAATGCTTTATGGCATGTTGACACTACCAGGAGACATTGCAATGCATCCCCACTGCCATCTCTGGAGGATCCATTTTTATGGCCTTCCCCTCGCAACGGGCACAGGAATGTCAGCTCTCTACATGTTTTCCTGCCAGGGGCAGGGGCAGCAAGCAGAATCCTCAGGCTCACCGTCTTGTCCATGGTTTGGCCATGCACAGAAATTGTTCCTCGAGGCCTCCGTCTTCCAAGGAATGAACAGATCCTTTCCTGGCAGTGCATTGTGCTTGTTCCCAGTGGTGCTTTGGAACCTGGGAAGTAAAACCCTGTTCATTCCCCATTATACAGATGGCTACAAGCTGCCCACTTATAAAGCTGAGAATAATCCAATGAATATTGAGTTTTATCTCAACTTTGCATCTAAAAGACAGATCAGACTTCTTGGCTTTTTCTACTTTACTGATCTCCTCCAGAACTTGAAAACAGCAGATTAATAAAATATTTGTGGAATAAAAACAATAGCAATTTAATTCTAGAGTGCTTTGAGATTTATATAGGGTTTTCCTCCAATAAGCTTGTGAGGTAGGTCATGCAAGTGTACTTTAATTTCTTTAATTGTAAAGTGGGGTGGTGGTGGTAGTAGGTAGATTAGATCATATCTGAGGCCCTTTTGGCTATAATCTAATGACCTTTCCCCCTAATTTACAGAAACATAGGACTGAAAACATGAAATGACTTGCCCAAAGTCGCACCACTACTAAATCAGTGCTGGGATATGAACCCAAAGTTCAGGGTTCTTTCTAATACTTCATAATACCTTTTTTTATAAAGTCCTTAGGCATTCTAGTGCTCAGCTGATTGCCAACACCATTATCTATTAGTGGTAGGATGTGGGGAGGTAAGCTTCAATGTTTCTGGTTGGGAGAACTGTCTGGGAGATCTAGGGGCTACTCTCATTAAGGACAGAACAGAAGCCATGAGATTTCTGTATCGGTGAGCGGCATTCAAATAGACTAAAAACCCTTCTCCAGCCTCTCAAAGCTATTTCTTTGCCATTCTTGCTAATTAACCTTGATGGGGAGAACAGACAAGACCGCACTTAGACTCCCCTCTGTGCAGAGTAGGAAACAGAGCTTTCATTTTGGAAAGTCCTTTGGCAGATAAAGGGACAAAGGCAACAGCAACAACATCTTATGGGAGGCAACATGAGCAATTGTCAGTTCTGCTAAGAAAGTGACTCAAACGTCCATACCCTTTAATCCAGGCATTCCCCTGCTGGGTTTAATCTTCTGATCTGGGAATAAAGAGAAAGCTCCCAAAACATTCTTGGACTCTTCGTAGTAGCAAAGAAATGAAAATAAGGGAGATGCTCATTGTTTGGGGGAATGGTTAAACAAATTGTTGCACATGAATATGATGGAATATTGTGGCGCTATAAAAAACGATTAATATGAAGGATTCACAGAAGCAAGGAAGACATTGGTCATTTCCAGTCATGCCCGACTCTTTGTGATCCCACCTGGGGTTCTCTTGACAAAGATACTGGAGTAGCCTGCCATTTGCTTCTCCAACTCATTTTACAGATGAGGAAACTAAGGCAAATAGGATGAAGTGACTTGCCCAGGGTTACACAGCTAGTAAGTGCCAGAGGCCAGGTTTGGACTTAGAAAGAGGAGTCTTCCTGACTCCAAGCCCAAGCTCCATCCAGAGCCACCTAACTGCCATAACTGATAAAGACTGAAGTTAGCAAAATTGGGAAAACAATGCAAGTCATGAATACAATATAAATGGAGAAAGGAGGGAAAATACCTAGTACTAAACACTGTATAATGATAATGACCAAACTTGGCATCAGAGAAGAGATAAGAAAATGCTCCTCCCTCCTTTCTTCAAAGAAGTGAGGGACTATGGGAGTGGAACACTACATATTCTGCTGATATTTTGGTTGGTTTTGCAGATCTGCCTTCCCCCACTCCCCACCTCATACCCAGTCCACCCCTACCTCATCTCTTTCCTTTGTAGCCTTTGTTACAAGGGATAGTTCTTTGAGTAAGGGAAGAGTAAAAGATAAATTTGAAAATGAAGTTGTATGAACACAAAAGTTGTTTAACAAAGAGGTAGTCTGGTATAGAGGAAAATCCAATGGCTTTTGCATCTGTATATCTGACTTTAAACCCTGAGTTTATTACTTATTCTCTGTGTGACTCTGGGAAAGTCATTTTCCCTTTGGGCCCAACTCCTCTTATCTATGTAATGAGGAGTTTGACTCTGTTATCTGTATATGTCTATACAGATAATGATCTATCTACTTCTATATGTATATTTGTAAATAAAATTTGTACATATTTGTAAATATATGGAGATAGGGCATTATATATAAAGATATACATAAACATATCCTTTTATACACATGTAGAGGCATATAGATGGGTATAGATGTAAATATGGATATATAGATATAGCTAGAGGTGAATATATCCTCCAAGATTTCATCAGCTTTAAACCCTGAGGTCTCCAATAATAGCTAGTTGTCTGTCTCCTTGTACCTACTCTGGTGTACCTATGGTGAACCATCCCCCACCCCCACCCCATGTTTATCACTTCGCTTCTTGCACAAATGTTGTTTTTCAAGGAATCTAAGAGATTCCAAAGAAGATGCTGCTATTTAGCTTTTGCTGTGAAAGCCTGTGAGTTCAGGCCCTCTCTTCTGCTCTTGTGAGCATGGTGACCTCTGGCTTTCTCTGAGAACTCCATGTACCGTACACTAAGTGCCCTGCTCAGTCTTTGCTGTGTTTAAAGCGAATAATTAGTTGTGTTTTTTTTCTAAGGACTCAGGACCAGAAAGTAAAATGTGTAAATCTTCAATATCAATTTAAACAGAAATGTCTTTCCTGCATTAACCTTAGGGGAACCGGGTTGTTTAGTGGTATTGGCCAAGAAGCTATCATTCTTAAAGGAGGTCTAGCTCTGCTTTCTATACCACACCCCTGGGAGCAGAGCTGGGAGCTTTGCCTGGTGAGAGAGAGCTGAAAGTGTTGGGAGGTGGGTGGGAGAGTTCTTCCCACACTGACTTCCTGGAGTGTCACCCAATGAAGCATTTCCATTGACTCTTGGGGAATAAGGAAGGGAGTTTCTGAGTCTTTGTGACTAAACCGAACAAAGGTTCTTTACCTTTGGCCTCTCAGTTCTTCCTGGGTGATGAAATTGACTCCCTGAAGGTCCATGGAGCAGCATAGATGGGATAAGGCATTCTCAATTTATTGGTGAGGAGAGAAAAGGTACTAGTCAATATCACAGAATATTCAAGCTAGAAAGGAACTTAGAGATCACAGATGGAAATGTGGCATACTAACATTGAACCTGGAGACATCTAATTCAAATCCCATCTCTGACACTTACTAGCTGTATGACCCTGAGCAAGTCACTTATTCTCTTTCTGAGCCTTAGTTTCCTCATCTATTAAATGGTGATGATAATAGCACCTACCTCACAAGGTTATTTTGAGGGTCAATGGAGATCAGGTGGGTAAAACACACTGAGAAGCTTAAAGGATCACATGAATATCAACTTTAGTCCAGTTCTCTCATTTTACATGTGAGAAAATAGATGCCCAAATAGGAGAAGCAACTTGCTAAGGGATGAAATCAGACCACATTCTGTTTTCTTGATTCTTGGTCCAGGGCTCTCCCAACTATGACTCTTCTTACACCCACTCTTGCAGTACTGATCAAAGACTCCAAGAAACACAAAAGCTTTCACTTCTATAGTGCTTTCCTCATAACAACCCTATGAAGTAGGGAGTACATTTATCCACAGTTTATAGACAAGAAAACATCTCCCCCCACCAAAGTCTATAATAAACTCCTCCCCAAGAATATACAGAATCTGGGGGGAAGTGGGCTCAAGCCTACAGAACGCATTTATCGAAGGAGTAACCCACAGTTACTGGTTGTCTAAATCTTTTTTTTTTTAATTTTAGAGAGTCTTCATGAAGATTTCCTTGGGTTTCCTGCTGGGTTCCTTATAAAATCCTGAAGCTACCATTCCTCAAGGTGTCTACTTTAATCTTTGGCTCCCAAACAAGAAACTGTCCTCCAAATTCTCTGACCTTTCAAAATCCAAAATGTCTTCCTCTGGCCAAAGGGGCAAGAGAGTTGAAGGCCCCTTTTCACCTTCCAGTGATTCCCTCTCAGTGGGTTGGCGGTTGGCTCAAACTGCCTGAGCACCAGAATGCTAGAATCCACACAGGTCTGCTATGTTATACAAGTCCTACTAAGCATAACCGAGTCTCCTCATCCAAAACCAATACACCTCCTTTCCAGTATCATTCTGTTTCATACATCGAGTTTCATTTCTTCTATCTTGTTTAACCAAGTAATTGGAATATAGTTCAATGCCCGTGGTTGATTGATTCAATAGAGATGTTTAGGTCTTATTCACAACTAGCTCATTCCTCTGACTGATTGATTGAATAAAGAAATACAAGCCATCTGTAATTACTGAGGCAGGGGTGTGGAACACCCCCTTCTTACACATTTCTTTATCTCACTTGATGAACACAACATTATCCCCATTTTACTGAAGCAGAAGTGAGTCTCAGAGAAATTAAGTGATTTCCCAGACTCACCCAAGTTAATAACTAGGCTTCGGAGTACAGAGCAAAGGTTTTGAAGACAGAGCACCTGGGTTCAAATTCTTGCTCCACCATCTGACTGTGTGTTGCTGAGCAAGTTACACCTTACTGGGGCTCAATCTTCTCATCTTTAAAATGGGTAGGTTGGACCAGGTGGTCTCTCCAGTTCTAAAAATCCCTGGCCTTAAATCAATGATCCTATTAATAAGATGAGATTTGAATCCAGGGCAGTCTGATTCTAACTTCAATGCAATGCTGCTAGGCTAAGAATTCCCAATCTATAAGGTGCCACATTATCTTTACCTATATGCTCAATGACTTCTAACCCTCCTGGGAAGTACAGATATCATCCTGAAATCACCTAGTCAAGGAACTGAAACTAAGAGAAATATTTCTGGCCAGAAGTAGCATTTGGGTTAAATGTATAAGTTATATATAGAGATATAGGATTGAAACTTTTTCTAGTTTCAGCTCTGGGGACAGTTGCCTTTCTATAGGACCATATTCATCAGGTGGGGAAAGGGCCAGTTCTTTTTGTGCTTGGCATAAATAAACTACATTCCTGGAATTCTTTTTCATGTCTGTGACTGGGAAGGAAGAAATGCACCAGCATTCCTCTGGCCATTCTTGGCCACAGAAGTTAGCATCCTTGTCCAGAACTGGGAACCATATCACGACAGCCACCCAGCTGTGTCTCCTCTCCACAGCCAAAGGGTGTGTGTGTGTGTGTGTGTGTGTGTGTGTGTGTGTGTGTGCGCGCGCGCACGTGTGCTGGGGAAAAGAAGGGTGGGAAAGCCAAGGGGGAGGTGGGAGCAGACAGACCCTGACATCCTTGTCTTTCTTCTTAGCTTGTAGTCATATGAAAACCATTTAAGTCTTTAAGCTGCCTTAACCACAATGGACACTTTTTTTCTGAAATTTTCTTACATGATCACATCATTCTGATGTGGAAAGAACCTTAGAGACCATATGGACTAGGGATTCTTAACCTTGCATCTGTGGCCTTCCAAGGGGTTTATGGATAGATTTCATGAAGTCCATGAAATACAATGGGGTAAAAATGACATCTTTATTTCATTATCATTGGTTCCCTTTGCAATTGTATATATTTTATTTGATACATGTAAAACTATTGTTCTAAGAAATGGTCTAAAGATTTCACTAGATTGCCAAAGGGGTCTATGACACAAAAAAGATTAAAAACTCTTGACCAGCCTCAATTCACAGTTGAGGAAACTGGGGCCCAAAGAAGATTTAGCCATGGATCCAATTTGTAAGGATCAGAACTAGGATTCAGATTCCAAATTCAAGGCTCTCATCTCCAGAAGCATTTCCAGGTATGTTCCCTTTCCCCCTACATGTACGGTTTTCCTTTTGAAATGACTTTGTATTTATTAGTAAAACCTCTATATATTTACTTATTTGAATATATATTATAATTATCCCAATAGAATATAATCTCCTTAAGGGCTGTGATTGTTTTAGCATTTTATTTTATTCTTTCCTTCCTTCCCTCCTTCCTTCCTTCCTTCCTTCCTTCCTTCCTTCTTTCTTTTTTTCATTCTTTCTATCTCTCCTTTCTTTTTGTTTTGTTTCATATCTCTAACACCTAGCACAAATAAGTATTTCATAAATGTTTGTTGAATTGAATTGAATTATTGACCATGGGCCCATTTTGTGTGTTCGTTTCCCTTGTAAACTTGGGAGGGATGGGATGGAAGCATGGTCAAGGCAAGCTTGCTTTGGGAAATTCTCAGATTGTAACCTTACTGCAAAGCAGTGAAGAAATCCTAGAGAGGAGTTTTCTTTGTGGGTCAGTAGAGGCTGAGAGCCCTAAAATTCCTGAGGTTATTCTATTCCCCTGTCAGGACTTCAGGTTCCTCAACTATAAAATGGGGCTAGCAGAGGAGTAAACAAAAATGTCCTTTCCGGTTTCAGATCCTAGAAACCTTTGATCTTATGATTCTTAATGCTCTCCAGAGAACCCAAAAGACAGGGTTCCACTTTTAACTCCAAGACAGTCCTAATGGTCTGACATTACCTTCCAAAGAATATGGCAGCTGGACACAAGCTTACTTTCCAGTAGGCATGTTCTCAGGGCTGACAGAGAGATGCCAGTCGGCCCTGGAATAACATTAGTGGTAAGTTACATGCAGGGCTGGTGTCCCACAAATACAGGGGCCAAGATACACAGGTGAAAGGGTAGACTAAATTGAGGCTTGGGCCTGCTTTTGCATTGATTAGTGTGGGCTGGACCTGCCCAGGCCTTGGAGTATCTGTCCCTGGTTTGACAGGTGGTAGGTAAAAGGGACTGGTTGGGAAACCCAGTGATCGAACTCTGCCAAGGAATGTGTTCTGATTTCCAATGACAAGTCACTACTTCCAGGCTAAGGAGCAAACAGAGGCAAAAGCAAATGGAAAACAAGTCTATTTCAGGCAGAAGGCTGGAAATCCTGCCTTCAAGGGAGAGATCTGAGGGTGCAAGTACAGAAGCAGACACATGGTAGACAGTCAATACTTACTGATTGATTAGCAATCAATAAGTAGTGAGAGTACCCACCAACAGTGATTATGAGGCTCCATAATGAAAATATTCCATAATGACTCTGGTTCCTATAGCATTTCAAAGTTTACAAAATGCTTGTCATGACAACTCTGTGGGTCAAGACAGTACAATATTATTATTCATTTACAGATGATGAAACTGAGGCTCAAAAAGCTGAAGTGATTTGCCCCCCGTGACACAGTGTCAGAGCCAGGACTCTAACAAGTCATAGATTCAGAGGTGGAAGGAGCCTCAGGTCTAATGCTCTCCTTTCATAGATGAGGAAACTGGGACTCTGTAGGTTAATTGACTTATCCAAGGTAGCACAGGTATTACACATCAGAAATGGGATTTGAACCAAGGGCTCTCTGATTGAAAACCCAAGTACAATCCTCAGTTCTTCATCTTTCTCAGTCCCCATATCTAATTAATTGTCAAATGTTATTGATTCTGCTTTTGTAAAATCTTTCTTATATGTCCCCTTCTCTCTTATCACACTGTCACCATCTTGGTCCAAGCTCTCATTCATTGCTGTATCACTGCAATAGTTTTCTGGTTGGCCTCACTGACAATTGCCTCCCCTCACCCCGGTCCATTCTCCGTCCTCAGCCATCACCCTCACCCCAGTCCATTCTCCGTCCTCAGTCCTTCCTAAAGTATAGGACTGATCATTGTCACACTCCCTCTCCCCCACCCCCTCCCAATGCTTCCCTGTTATCTCCAGAATCAAAAAGAAAATCTTCTGTTTGGTCTTTAAAGCCTTTCACAACCTGACCTCCTTCCTACCTTTCCTGTCTTATACTTTACTCTCTGTTCATGTACTTTGCTCCAGTGGCACTGGCCTCCCTTGCTGTTCCTTACACAAGAAACTGCATCTCCTGACTGGCTATTTTCAGTGACTGTCTCCTCTGCCTGGAATTCTCTCTCTCTCCACCTCCACTTCCGGGCTTCCCTGGCTTCCTTCACATTTCAGCCAAAGGCCTACCTTCTGTAAGAAGCCTCTAATTCTAGCTAGTGATTTCCCTCTGAGATTTTCTCTAATTTAGTCCTGTATATATCTTGTTTGTACATAATTGTTTGCATGTTGTCTCCCTCAGTAAACTCTGAAAGTAGGAACTGTTTTTGTCTTTCTTGCATTCTCCGCATTGAAAGGCTTGGTACATAGTCAGCGCTTAATAAATGCTTATAGACTTGCCTTTGCTCCAGAGATAGCGCTCTCTCCATTGTACCAACAGCACCACATTGCCTCTCAAATATCATGTGCCTGAGGAATTGTGATATTACTTCCTACCCGCAAGCAGTTTATAATCTAATTGGCAAGGTAACAGAGACATAGAAAAAGTAAAGAATGCCCACACTATTTGAGGGGTTCAGACTTAGGATTTTGTTAGTAGGGGGAACTCAACGTAAACTAATGAACGAGCATTTGTTGGGAGCTTGCTTTGCTCCAGGCTTTGGTATATGACTACCCTAATGCAAATAGACCACTTGGGCTTTGAGAGACTTTCATGAGGGCAAATACCATAGTGTGAAGTATATTGACTGTCACCAAAGGACCTGGATTCAAATCCCAACTCGTCTCCCTTGCTGACCGTGTGACTATGGAAAGGTCACAATCTTTCTAGGACTCAGGACCCTCATCTGTCAAATGAAGCTTAGACATCCCCTCCTGACACAAAAGGGGAGAAGGATAAAGTGGCCTACCTAATGGGAAACCAGTTCACCTAGGGATGGCTGGTGTACTTGATGAAGGTGAGACTCTGAAGTGGTGACTTTATAGAAGCACCCCAGAAAAAGATTATGGGGGTCATAATGGACCACAAGGTAAGTAAGGATGGAGTCAGACAGCAAACATGATAGGGACTAAAACCAACTGAGCTGACTTGTTCATCCACAGACTGGCACTCAAGATGGTATTGGCCCACTGTGCAGGAAGGGTCAGGCACCAAGGCCGGACCCCAGAGAGGCCAACGTGAAGGACTATGTCTTCTGCGCTTATAGAGAAAGGAACCTCAATGTCGAGAGCCAGGTTTAAGACAGAAACTCCCTCAGGGGTACAATGGAAAGAGTGCTACGTCTGGAGTCAAAGGCTCTGGGTTCAAATTCTGACTCTACTACTGATTAACTGGGTGACCTTTGGCAAGTTGTTTCTCTCTTCAGAATGAGAAGTTAGGTGGTATGGTGGATAGAGCACGAAGTCTAGAGACAGAGAGACTCAAGTTTAAATCTGGCTTTGGACACTCACTAGCTATATTACCCTGGGCAAGTTACTTAACCTCTATCTGCCTTAGTTTCCTTAACTGTAAAATAGGGATAAGGATAGAACCTACCTCCCAGTGTTATTGTGAGGATCAAATGAGATAATATTTGTAAAATGTTTGACACATTGTGGGTACTTAGTATTTAGTCCTTCCCCACACTTTGTGTACCCACAGGATATGTCCTTGGCCTTGTGCTGGGTAACATTTTTATCAGTGGTTTGGATAAAAGCACAGATGGTATGCTTGACCAATTTTCAGATAATACAAACATATCTGTTTTCCCTGTAATTTTTGGTCCATAACATTCTTTTTCATTGTATGTGAAATGTTAGCAATCTGACTTACTCCAGGCTTGTTGCAAGGAATCTTGGGCTGTTATGTGCTAGACTGTTGCAAAAAGGTATTAAAGGAATGTTTTTCCAGTAGTTCAGAGCAGTTGCGGGGTACTTTGATGTGGGGTACTGAGACCACACCCGTGGGCAAAGCTTCCTTGTCCTACATGGTTCTTGTCACGAAGCCCAATCTTAACTACATCACTGGGTACTGAAAGAACCGGCAAATGGGAGTGCTGACCTACTGTGGGTGATCTTTAAGAGACCATGGAGAACAGGAGAGGTGCTGTGGCACTGAAGAAGGGGGAGTGTTGTCACCATTTTTTTAAAAGAAGAGGGTGGAGTGTGCAAACTATAGGCCAAAGACCTTGACTTCAATTCCTGGCAAAAGTCTAGAACACATTATTAAAGGGATGGTTTGGGAGTGTTTAGCAAGGGAAGCGGTTAATCACTGTGAGCCAGAGTGGCTACATCAGGAACAGGTCATGCCAGACTAACCTCACTCTTTTTTTGGCAGGGTTACTAGGCTGGTAGATCAGGAGAGCACTGCAGACATCGTGTACCTAAATTTCTGCTAACCATTTTGACCACAGGTTTTCTCATGCTGCCCTTGTGGAAAAGATGGCGAGATGTGGGCTAGATGGCAACCCAGTGATGTGGATTTGGAACTGGCTGAACGATCATCCAAAAGGGTTGTCATTAATGAGTTTGTATCAGTTTAGAGGGTGGTTGCTAGTGGAGTACCCACAGGATATGTCCTTGGCCTTGTGCTGTGTAACATTATCAGTGGCTTGGATAAAGGCATAAATGATGTGCTTGACAAGTTTCCAGATGATACAAAACTAAATGGGATAGTTAATGTGCTGGATGCAAGGGGCAGAATACAGCATCTCAGCAGGCTAGAACAGCTTGGCTCTACTATGACGAAATTTATTTATCTATTTTAGCAATGATGAAATTTAGCAGGTATAAAAACAAACCTCTATGTCTGGGTTTAAAAAGTCAATTTTATACATATAGGTTAGAGGCTAATCAGTGGTTCATATGAAAAAGATCTATGGGTCTCATATATCTGTATCTTATCTATCTCTAGAAATTTGAGCTCAATATAGGCAACAGTGACAAGGCAGACACACACACACACACACACACACACACACACACACACAGAAATCTACTGTGATGTTGGTCTACCTTAAGCAAGTATTATTTCCAAAACAAGGGAGGTGACAGTTTTCTGGTATTGAGTTCTGTTAAAACCATATCTTGAATAATGGGTTTAGTTCTGCCCCCTTTGTATGACAGTGTTAGTTCCTTTTCAGTTCTTAATTTTGTCTCTCGTCCCATTTCTCATATTCAAGTCATCGATAGTAATATGCTCCAACCAACTTTCACCCATGTGCATTTTTCTCTTGCCCTTCTGATCACCCCCCAATTGTGATTATTCTGGCATCCTGTTTCCACCATTAATAGCCTTATGGCATCAGGATGAGGATATTAGTTTTTAAAAGATTTTTTTAAGCCTTAGTGGCAAGGGATAGATCAGAATCGCTAAAAGTCCTGCAGAAATATACACAAATGTGATTCAAATCCTGTCTCTTTTTATTCAATTCTATGTCCAGTTCATCATCCACCTGTAGTAACTGCCAAATATCTATATCAATATATAAATAATAGATTAATAGGTTATTTATCAAACTTCATGCTATAATCTCAGCAGTATGCATTCCTCATCCACTTTGTTTTTCCAGTGTAGAATGCTAGATGTATCTCTTTTGAATAATTATGCATGATATAAAGGAGGTCCTATAATGTTTTAGTATTTAATGGGTGTAACATAATGCTATCCGTGAGTCAGAACATCTGCATGATTCTCTATTTATAGGGAACTCTTTCATGTGAATTTTGTGTGGATTAGCCCTTATGGCACTGTGAATTCTTGGTGAATATGACTATAGATTCAATGCTTCAATTTGATGGTAAGACTCAGAAAAGAATAGCATTAGCTAATGTTTCAAGGGCATGGCCAAACTTTCAAATAATGGACATATTTGAAGCGCATAGAAATGTGACTAATGCAGGTGAAAAGTGATAGACAATTCTTGACTTAGGGATGAAGATCACAAAAGACAAAATAAATGATTTTGATTACATGAAATTAAAAAAATTTTATGAACAAAACTAATGCAACCAGGGTAAGAGGGAAAATACTCCACTGGGGGAAAGGATTTTTAAATCAAATATGTGTGATAAGGGTTTGCTATCCCAGGCATATGGTCAACAAATGAAAGTGTGTAAGACCAAATGTCATCTCACAATAGATAAATGGTCAAAAGATATGAACAAATAATTCTCAAAAGAAAAATCGCCAACTGTTCACTACCACGTGGAAGAATGTTCCAAATCACTAATAATAAGAGAAATATGATTCAAAACCTGAGGTTTCACTTCACATCCAGCTAACTGACAAAACTGACAAAACATGGGAATAGTTAACGTTGTAAGTGTTGTGTAAAGACGAGAATAATAATGATATTTTGGTGAGGCTATGAATTGGTCAAGGAAATAATCTCAGAATTATTTAAAGAGTGATTAAAATGTCCATAACCTTTCACCCAGAGAGTCCCCTGCTAGACATATTGTCCAGGGAGATCAGTAACAAAAAGAAAGATCCCATACACATCAAAATATTTATAGCTTCACTTTTTGTAGTAGCAAAGAATTGAAAATAAAGTCGATGCCCATCAATTGGGTATTAGGCAAATAATTCTCAGTAGATGACTGTAACAGAACATGACTATGGTATAAGAAATCATAAATATAGAGAGTTATGGAAAGACTTATTTGAACTGGAGAAGAGTGAACTAAGCAGAGTCAGTAAAACAAGACATACAGTGAATACAGTAATGCACATGGAGAGAATAACCATTACCAGCAAAGCAACCCCAAACGGGATGCTGTGAAATTATAATGACCAAACCTGGTTCCAAAGAACAGATATGAAAAGACGCTTCCCCCCCAAACCTTTTTTCATAGGTAAGAGACGGGTATAGAACACTACATATGTTCACTTTTTAACTTTTACTGAGTTATATTTAATTTTTTTCTTTCCTTGTTGAATTCTCTCTGGGAGAGAAGAAATTGGCAATATTGCCATTCTACCTTGGGAAGGGATTGGGAATTAGTTTGATGGAAAAATTTATACAGTTACTGAAACACCTTAAAACTTATTTTTGCTGGAAACCAAGTTCTAAAGTGGGGGATGCCTGCATCACGTCCAGGTCTCATGGTCACATGAGATAGAAAATAGAAGTGAGATGGAAATAGAAAATAGAAAAGACTAGGGCAGGGTCGAGAGGGAAAAATATGGAAGGTCTGGACAAAGGAAAAGCTTTAAGTAACTGGAATTATTTCATTAAAAAGACTTTTAAAAACTGGGTTTCATTGGTATAAGGAGCTTATAGTTCTAGCAATATAGAGGGGGACCTTCCTTGCAATATACAGTCTTAGACAGTTGCCCAGAATATTGGTTAAACAACTTGCCCAAGGCCTCATGGTCAGAAATGACACTTGAACTCAGGTCTTCCTGACTCAAAGGCCATCTATCTATCCTCTCTACCACACTGACTCTTTGATAAGAGAAAACTGGTTTAATAATATTCTTCAAGTATATGAAAGGATTTTAGAGTGGATAGGGACCAGATGTCTTTTGTCTTCACTATGGACTGGAAAGGAGGAAATTGGCTTAAGCTGAAGCCTGAGGGTATCTATAAGGAAGAATTTCCTCACAATGTGTGTTATAAAGGTTGAAATGGGTTACTAAGGAAAATCTTGGAAACTTCTCTGGACATCACAAATAAAAGAGTTTCTCCTGGGTGTGGGGAGGCTTATGAAGACCCAAGACCTGTCATTGTGAACTAGACATATGGTTAATCCAGTCCAAGATGCTATCTCTAACAAAGGACACCAGAGGATATATTATAGAGAGATATGGTTACTCTCAAAGGCTAAGAATCTCCATTTCATAATTGATTCTATCTCTATAAATTCATTTGAAGTTTTAAAAAAATCTAATTTTCAGTATATAGAACAGTTTGTTTGCAAGTTCCTTAAGTCAAATGATGTATACAAAACATTGTTTTCATATATTTCTGTCATTACCATCACCTGCTCTCCAAAGCAATAATTCCTTCGATTTATTCTAAGTATGCTGATTCCAACTTGCAAAGGGTGCTCCTTGATGTTTTCAAACCAGGATTTTGTAAGGCAGATCCACGCTCACCCCATTTATGCTTGTCATGATTTTATAGACCATTCAAGATTAGAAGCCCAGTCAAAGAATCGGACTCTCAGAGAATGAAGCAACCTCACTGGTCTGTACCCAAACAGGAATCCCTTGGTTGGCATCCGTGACAAGTCCTGCTAGAAGACTTCCAGTGATGGAGGACTTTTTACATTCTGACGTCTCCCATTCTACTTCTCAACAATGCTCACTGTTAGGAAGCTTTTCTTTGTATTAAGCTAAAATCTGCCTCCCCAAGGTCAAACCTTTGCTCTTAATTTTGCTTTTGGGGCCAGGGAGATCAACTGTCTTTCCAGGAATAAAAGTGAATTGCAATGAATCTTCCATAGGTTCTTACTTACTTCCCTTAGTAATCAATAGCACATGTTTCAAGATGGGTTGAGTAAGGGATCATGATCCCAATGTTTTCTTTATGTGAGCTAAATGGTCCACACCAGGACTAAGCCAGAAATCCTACCCTCATTCACACTGTACTCCCACAGCTCCACCCCCTCCCGCCCCCAAACAAAAGCATTCCCCTATTGGCTTCTCTCGCCCTCCAGTAACTACTGCTAAGTCTGATCCATGTGGCAACCCTTCCGTGCCAAGTGGCCCACCACACATGCCCTTGATCATTTTATTTACCCTTCTCTGCTCCCTTCCCAACTCCATTTTCTCTCTTGTGGTGTGGTTGATGATCATAATTACATGGAGGTATTTCAAGTTCAGCTGCACCAGGATTTTATACAAGGAAAGGAGAATGTTTTCACTCTTCTTTGTAATGTATAGTCAGACCTGGAGGGGTGGGTAGGAAATACTGGAGAGGAAAGGGGAACCACATAATCCTTTCTTGCTTTATGAGTCTCTGATCTTACTGGAACATAGAGTAATGATAATAATAATCACAACAACAATAACCATAATAATACCTACACAGGAGACTCCATTTTCTGTCACTGCGCCCTTGCATAGGCTGTGCGTGCGCCATATTTGAACTTTGTCCTCTCTCACCTCCATCTCTTCGAATCTCTACTTTTTCTTGGCTCAAATACTGTCATCTATATGAGGTCTTTCCTGATCCCCTCAGATGCTAGTGACTCACCAACAAGAGTACTTTTTAGGACATTCTGTGTATTGTGTGTACATAGATCCAGACGTGTGTGTGTGTATATGCACACACACAATACATATACACGTGCATGCATACGTGCGTACACGCATACACATACCCACACATACATACACAATACACGTGTGTATATACACGTGCATACACATACCCACACATGTATGTGTGCACACACATATACACACATGTGCGTGCATACATACACACCCAGATATGTATATGTGCGTGCATGCATACATACATACATATACATACATAAATGTGTGTGTGTTGTATTCCCTGATAGAACATAAGCTTCTTGAGGGCAGGGACTGTTTTGTCTTGTCTTTAAATCCTCAGTGTCTGACACGTGGCAGGCACTTAATAAATACTCATCGATTGATTGATAAAGAATAATTCACGTTTCTGTGGCTCTTTAAAGAGTATAAAGCACTCTGCCCCTCTGACCCCAGTGAAATATTCCCTATTTTACAGATGAGGAGACTGCAGCTCACATAGACCTCACGACATGCCCAGGGTCACATGGCTAAGAAGTACGTTCCTACCTGGCCTCCTCCCCAGCTGATGCCTGGGAGTCCTCAGTGCAGCAGATGGCTGCAGAAGCTAATGGTGGAGACCCACTGCAATGACACCCATATGTCAAGTGAGGTGTGTGGGAGGAAAGGAAAAGGGTGGGGTTGGGATTTGCAGGACTCCTTGTATTTGGGTAAATATTCTCTCTCTGTCAGGAGGGTTGGAAGGGTAAATATTAGTAATAATCTAGGCCATGGTGACTGGAGCAATTGAAACCCAGGGGAAGGACACACAGCCCCTTGTGCTGAAACCACAAAATGTTTTTTCCTTCGTCTTCTGACCCAGTCCTGCCCAAGCCTGCTCCTCACCCCCCATTCTCTCCTGCCCAGGGCCATCTATTCCTCCAGTCTGGGTCAAGGATGGGTGGGGGAGGTGGGGTATCTCTGCCCACCTCCATCTTCAGGCTAGCAACAAGATGGCTCAAGAGACACTTAGGAAGAAAACAAGCCCATATTGCCTGGCTGATTGAAAATAATTATTTTTAAATGACTTCACTTACTGCCTCACATTGCTTCTATTAGGTGTCAAGGCAAGAGGCGTCTGTTAAGCCTCCATTCAGTGCTGGTTACAAAGCAGAGGCCATGGCAGGGCCCAGCAGGCCTTCAAACAGAGAGGACATTATTCACAGCTTTGGACTAAGCTCAGGGTTTTAATGAAAGTACTTATTAGCCCCATCTGGGGCTCCATTTTTCAGGGCTGGAAAAAAATTATCTTGGTCATCTTTCCTACCCTCTACCCCCATACAAAAGTCCCTTTTGAGATGCATAATTACCATTACCATCATCATAATTGATGGATGTTTACTTCACTTATTAACAATATACTGCTTTGTTACTGTTTGGTTGAAACCTCTCACTTATTAATACATGCATATTAAATAGTCCAGGAATCATTTTTTACATATGGCAGCTGTGGGCATCTTTCCCCTTCTCCTAAAGCAAGGGAATGCAATAAGAAATGGTAGAAAGAGCACAGAACTTAGTAGAGCCTAACTCTGCTATATGCTACTTGTGTGACTTTGCATACGCTGCTTCTGTTCTCTGGTCCTCAGTTTCCTAATCTGTAAAATGAGAAGATTGGGTTAGAAGGCCTCTCAGATCCCTTCAAAATCCAGATCCTGTGACATACCTTCTAGTGCTCCACTTTTCCCCTTAACTCCAGCTGTTCTGGGTATCCTTCCCTATTTTAGTCCCCACCCAAGGCTGCCGCCACCCCATCCATCTGGGAAATAGGGAAAGTGCACTGTGGTATGATGGAAAGAACGCTAGTCTTGAAATCTGAACACCTGGGTTTGAATCCCAGCTCTGCTATTTAACAGTTGTGAACACTGAGCAAGTCAGTTTTCTCAGCTACACAATGGGTGTGATGATAGTCATACCCTACGTGTCCTATGGGGGTGGCTAGTTGTAGAACACCAGACCTAGAGTCAGAAAGACTCATATGACTTCCTGAGTTCAAATCTGGCCTCAGACACTTATTGACTGTGTGACCGCAGGCAAGTCACTTAACCCCATTTGCCTCAGTTTCCTACTCTATAAAATAAACTGAAGAAAAAAAAATGGCAAACTACTCAGTATCTTTGAAAAGAAAACCCCCAAAGGGATCACAAAGAGTTGAACATGACTGAAAATGGCTAAAAAACACTCATACTATGAGGATCAAATGAGAAAAATATATGTCAAGGCTCTTAGAGGTCCTGTATTAATATGCTATCTTAAGTAAGCAATAGGAATCACTAGAGTTCTGCCAGAGGTATGGGCAATCTTGTTGCAAGGGGCAGTGAGGTGAAAGAGGGGATTGGGTGCCTTCCAAAATGATGCTGCCTATTTCTGGAATTTAAGTTTAAATTACTGAGTTGAATGAGACTAACTTAGTAAGCTGTAGTTTCCTGGCTACAAAAAGGTAACGGTTTTCTAGAATTCAAGTAAACCAATATTTATTGAGTGTCTATTACATATTAGGCATATTAAGCAATGATTACACAGAGACAAAAAAAAATTCACTGAGCCCTTCCATCAAGGAAGGGATTACATTCTACTGAGGAGGAAACAATATGTCAGCAGATAAGTAAATGCAGAGAACATATAACATAAGAAGAGAGAGGGGGGAAGAAAGAGCACTAATGTTAGTCAAAGTTTCATGTCCAGGTTTTGAAGGAAGCTTAGAGATTCCACAAAGTGGAGGTGAAGAAGGAGTGCATTCCAGACTTTGAGAGTGATTGTGCAAAGAAAAGAGGAGGAAGATCGAATGCCATGTACATCAAACAGCACATAGACCAGAAGTCATTCATTAAAAACCAATCAGTTGATAGTCAAAGGACATGAACAGGCAGTTTTCCAAGGAAGAAATCAGACCAATTTCCAGTCATATTAAAAAAATGCTCTCCATCATTATTGATCGGAGAAATGTAAATTAAAATAACCTTGAGATATCATTGTACACCTACCAGACTGGCTAAAATGATTGAAGGGAAAACACCCAATGTTAGAGAGGAAGTGGAAAAAATGAGACTGCTGGTGGAATTGTGAACTGATCCAACCACTTTGGAAAGCAATCTGGAATAATGGCCAAAGAGTTACTAAACTGCCTATTTCCTTCGATCCAGCAATATAGACCATATACTTGGTCTATTTCCAAAGATGATTAGGAAAAAATAAAAGAATCTATACGTTCTAAAATATTTATAGCAGCTCTTTTTGTGGTGGCAAAGAATTGGAAATTGCAGGGATCCCCATCAATTGGGGAATGGCTGAACAAGTTGTGGTATATGATTGTGATGGAATACGACTGTGCTATAGAGGTCAGTGGTTTTAGAAAAACATGGAAAGACTTGCATGAAATAATGAAGAGCTAAATGAGTAGAACCAAGAGAACATTGTATAAAATAACAGCAATATTGTTTTAAGAACAATGTTGAACAAATAGGTCATTTTGACTATTATAAATACCCAAATTAACCTCAAAGGACATATGAAGAAAGATACTATTTGCATCCAGAAAGAGAACTGATAAGTAGAAGTTTGTATAGAATAATTTTACATATGTGTGTGTATTTGTGTCTAATGGTAGCCATACCTAGACTGGGGGGGTAGAGAACAAAAAAAAGGGAAAAAAAGAAATTTATACAATCATTTTATTGCATATTTGAAAAGAGTAGCAACTTGTGCATAGTAGATTTGCAATTTCATGTACAATTATCTTTTTTATTGTATTATGTTATGGAAATGCTTGTTTTATTCCATAAATTAAATATATATATATATATATATATATTTTTTTAAAGGCAACCAGAATCTTTGTGTTGGTTGATACCAAGAATCATGGAAATTTAGAATTAATCTAGGGCATTCAAACCAACCTCCCTGTTATAACACCCTGACAAGTGGTGACCTAGGTTCTCTTTACATACTTATAATCACAGGAAGCTCACTCCCTTCCCAGAGAGCCTATACCATTGCTATATAGCTCTATTAGGAACTTGTATGGAGCAAAAGTCTTTCCCTTGAAAGAAGAAGTAGTAACGAGGAAGATTTTGGCCCCATGTAATTATGAACAAACTTCCTAGCAATTAGATTTGTCCGAAAGAGGAATGGACCGCCTTGGGAGGTAGTGTGCTGCCCTGTCTTAGGCTCTTTAGGCAGAGGCTTGGATAATCACTTCTTGAGGATGTTGTCAAGGACAAGGAGGGGAGCTGATCAAGAAGGGGTTGAACTAGATGATCTCTGAGCTTCCTTTCAACTTGGAAGTTCTGTGATGCTCTGAGTGAAGCTGTGCCCTCTCAGGCCATAACACAAAAATCTGCTCCTTTTTCCACGTGACAGGTCTTGAAATATTTGGGAAGTTCTCTAAGGCTCCTCATGACGGTACCTCCTATATTCCAGAGAGGTCATAAGTCATAGGATTTATTATGGCAAAGGATTTTAGAGATCATCCAGTCTGGGGGTTTTTAACCTGGGGTCTCCTAACTTACCAAAACAAATTTTTAGTATTTTGACAACTGTATTTCAATATAATTAGTTTCTTTTGTAATCAGAGGAATTTTGTTTTATGTATTTTAAAACTTTATTCTGAGAAGGGGGTTCAGAAGCTTCACCAGACTGCCAAGGGGTTCCCTGACACACAAAATGGTTAAGAACCTCTGCTTTCCAATTTGGAACTATGCCAACCAAGGGCTATAAAATTGTGCATACCCTTTTACCCAGCAATATCACTACTAGATAAAAAGGGGAAAGGATCCACATGTACAAAAATATTTAAAGCAGCTCTTTTTGTGGTGGCCAAGAATTGGAAATTGGGGGAATGCCTATCAATTGGGTAATTACTGAACAAGTTGTGGTATATGAATGTAATGGAATATTATTGTGCTATAAGAAATGATGAGCAGGCAGATTTCAGAAAAATCTGGAAAGACTTAAATGAACTGATGCTGAGTGAAGTGAGCAGAACCAGGAGAACACTGGAAACAGTAACAGCAACAGTGTGTGATGATCAGCTTGGATAGACTTAGCTTTCTCAGCAATGTAATGATGAAACACTCATGAAGGAAACTGCTATCAACCTCCAGAGAATTCTTTCTCCATAGTTCTCTATGGAGTCTGATTGCAGATTGAAGCATACTATTTTCTCTCTCTCCTTTTTTTGGTTTTTGTTTTTTCTTTCTCGTGGTTTTTCCCTTTTGTTCTGAATCTTCTTTTACAACATGACTTATGTGGAAGTATGTTTAACATGATTGTACATGTATAGCCTATATCAGATTGCTGTCTTGGGGAGGGGTGGAAGGGAGAAAAAAAAATTGGAACTCAAAATCTTATAAAAGTGAATGTTGAAAACTAAAAAAAACCCCTCTGCTCTCAACCAAACTCTTCATTTTATAAATGAGGAAACTGTGACCCAGAGAGTAATGACTTTCTCAAAGTCACCCAGTAAGTGAAAAACAGGGTCAGGGTTCAAACCTAGGTTTTTTGACTTCAGATTCAGTGCCCTTTCCACAATACCATGTAGAAACATGGGGAACCCAATGCCATATGTACATGTATGAGTCTCACTTCAATTATCACATTCCACAAAAGAAAAAAAATGTTCTCTCTCAAAAATGTTTCCATTTTTTTTAATGAGATTCTTTTAAGTATATAAAAACCTTAGTATAAATATAAACCCATTCTTAAGTCTGAGAAGTTTGACTTCCTTAATAGGTTATTCTGCCAGCTGATAAGATTGGTAGTCCCTTCTTCCTAGGAGCTCATGCAGGAAAGAAATAATAAAATTATAATATTAATAATGATAATGATAGCTAGCATTTATATAGTGACTCAATGTTAACAAAGTACTGACACATATTATCTCATTGGATCCTCACAACAACCCTGTGAGGCAGGTGCTGTTGTTCTCCCCATTTTGCAGATGAAGAAACTGAGACTGAAAGAGGTTAAGTGACTTTTCCAGTGTCTCACAGACAGAAATGTCTGAGGTATGATTCTTTTTTTTTTGGAGGGGGGAGGGCAGGGCAACTGGGGTTAAGTTACTTGCCCAAGGTCACACAGCTAGTAAGTATCTGAGGCCGGATTTGAATTCAGGTCCTCCTGACTCCAGGGCCGGTACTCTATTTACTTCACCACCTAGCCACCCCTGAGGTATGATTCTAACACAAGTCTTCCTGACTCAAAGTCCAGAAATCTACAGAAAGGTAGAAAGAGAGAAAGGAAAGAAGGAAGGAAGGAAGGAAGGAAGGAAGGAAGGAAGGAAGGAAGGAAGGAAGAAA
>NW_027186372.1:6494758-6578656 GCF_028583685.1 Petaurus breviceps papuanus
GTATGAGAACAGCTGTGCAGCACTGTAATGGATGTCACTGTCAGAGATAAACTCAATATTTTCCTGGGGAATGGGGCTGTGGAGCTGGGTCTTCTCAGGGGGATCTGGGGGAGGGGCACTGACTAAGGGAGGTGTTGGGCTGTTGCCAGGGTCAATGTTTAAAATTCTAGAGAGGATGGAAAAAGAGGATGAGGAAGTAGATGTCTTGTGGAAGCTGTCTTATAAATGTGTTTTTCCTGAACTGAAGTCAAACTTCTGTGGAATTAGCTAGCCTAAATGTCCCCCTAGTCTCTCCTCCACTAAAGTCCCCTTCTGATACCTCATCATAGTACCAAAATTGCCCTGGGTTCTCCACGGTAGAGGCAGTGGGAGCAGATCCCACAAAGCTAGAAGAGCCCCAGGTAGAGGTCCCACAATGAGCTGATTGCTGTCTGAGAATCAGTTGGACTTGGAGTCTACAGGCCCAGCTTGGTCACAGGGCACATGAATTTTTCCTCCACAGTAACACAGTTGCAGGGGGGTTGAGATTTTGCATCGGTGGAAGGTCTAACCACACCAACATAATCACAGATCTCAGTAGGCAAGGCATTGAGGGCAGGGGCAATTTTTCATCTTTGTACCTCCAGAGTCTACACAGTATCTGAGACATAATAGGCCCTTCCTTAATAAATGCTTATTGAATTAAGAAATTCCTTGACATACTGAAGTGAATGTTATTATTCTTTCTAGCAAAACAACTACTTTCTTCAATGCATATGGCAGCCAGAGGACCTGAATTCAAATCACACTTCTGGTGTTACCTTGGATTAGTCATAGTTTTTCTGGGGTCCAGTTTTCTCACACATAACATCATAAATCTTGATCCAGGAGAGACCTCAGAGACCACCTAGTCTAACCTTATTGTTTCATAAATAAGGAAACTAGGAGTGGCTAGGTGGTTCAGTGAATAGAACACCAGCCCTGGAATCAGGAGGACCTGAGTTCAAATCTGGATTCAGACACTTAACACAAAAACTAGCCATGTGACCTTGGGCAAGTCACTTACCCCAATTGCCCTACCTTCCCCCTTCCAAAAAAGCCAAAAATAAAAATAAATAAGGAAACTGGAGTCCAGGTCAGTTTAAGCCACTTGCCCAATGAGTAAGTATCATAGGTAGGATTTGAATCCAGGTTGTCTGACTCCAGACCACATTCACTTTTTACTGTATCACCCCCATGATGCTGTATAGTCAAAGAACCTTAGTTTAATTTGTAGTAAAAAAAAAACCCAAACAAAACCAAAAACCAAACCTTAGTTCATATCTCAACTCTGTTACTGGCCAACCTTATGTAATAATAATAGCTAACATTTATATAACACTATGTGCCAAGCACCATGCCAAGTACTTTGCTCTTGTGATCTCATTTATTCTCACAAGAACCCTGGAAGATAGCTGCTATTATTAGTCCCATTTTATAGACAAGGAAACTGAGGCAAATAGAAGTTAAGCAACTTTCCCAGAGTCACACAGATAGTAAATATCTGAGACTGAACTTGAACTCATATCTTCCTAACTCCAGGCCTGGCACTCTATTCATTGTGCCATCAAGCTACCCCTAAAACATGTAACCTTTCTGCACCTCAGTTTCCTCATTTCTAGGAGTATAGAGCTGGACTGGATGGCCTCTAAATTCTCTTCCAGTTCTAAATCAAAACTTCTGAGATCTTTTGATAATCCAGGATTTGCAAAATGAACTCAGGATTATGCACAGAGGTCTTGCTAATGAGAACAAAGTCAGAAGTCAGACATTCCCCAGGAAGTAAAAGAAGTGCCTTACAAAGGGCTCCAGAGAAAATAACAGGCCATGGTTGGGGCTGATGCCCAAGAGCCCGCTGCTTCTTTGTTGGCCAGTTCTTTGAAAATTTTCTCTGAAATCTCTAATTGGGATCACTTGGACCCCAAAGCTCCCCAGGCTTCAGAGAATCCAATTCTAATGTACCACCAATTTAAGCTTGTTTTGCTTGACCCACAAACGTGGCCCTGATTCATGGGAAATTAGAGTGATTTAGTGTTAGAAGGGACCTTAAGTCACCTCCTTCATTTCACAGATGGGGAAACTGAAGTGCAGGGAGGGGAAGTAGTTCTTCCTGAGGTTCTCCCAGGGTGTAAATGCCTGAGCTGAGATTCAGAAGCGGGCCCTTTGATTCCCAATCCAGATGTCTTTCCACGCCACACACGTCTGCTCTAGGTTCCCAGCAGCCACTTTCCCCTACAAACATTCAGAACTAATAATCCAGCACCAGGCAATAATAATAATTAGTAATCCAATAATAATTAATAATAACTAATAATCCAGCCCAGCTCTTGGTAGGTGCTTAATATACCAGTTAACATGAATTTAACAGATCAGCTTCTCTAACCTCAACTATGATTTACACTTCACAGATTTCATGTAATCTCCTTGAAAGCAAGGACTGTTCCCATTTTTCTCTCCATATCTATGCAGTTTTGTAAATACTTTTTGAACTGAATTGAATTAGTTATCTTTCCAGAGAGGCCCATGTTGGGAAATCATGTCTACATCCTCTAGAAATGACTTTGGAAAGGGAAAGGGTTGAAGACTATCATTTCCCTGAATGGCATGTGTTGAGGATCATTCCAAGTCATCATTTAAGAGGCACCACTGTGTGATGAGTGTGGCACAATATTCTGCGAGGGAATGCCTTTTCTGTCCAGCAAGAGCTTAAAGTCTTACTGGGTGCTTGGGATTGTGGAGGGAGAGCTGGGCCCAGAGTCAGATCTGTTTTCCATTCTGAGGCCAGTTCTTAGGGAGGTCATTGTTCCCTCAAGGTGGGGATGGAGCTCTAACTCCTCCAACTGTCTCCTATTGTCTCTGTGGACATGTCCTATTCCCTCCTTGAGGGAAGAGGTATTTTGATTTTGTTTTGTATCCCTAATATTTTGAAATAGTGTTTTGTACATAGTGGGAGCAAAATATATGCTTAGGACAGTTAAGTGGAGAATTGGATAGAGCTCTGGGTCTGGAGTCAGAAGCTGATCATTCTTATCAGTCATGTCCAACTCTTCATGACCCCATTTGGGTTCTTGGCAAAGATACTAGAATAGTCTGCTGTTTCTTTATCCAGGAGTGAGGAAGACCAGAGTTCAAATCTGGCCTCAGACACTTACTAGCTTTGTGACCCTGGGCAAGTCATTTAACCCTGTTTGTCTCAGTTTCTTCATCTGTAAAATGAGCTAGGGAAGGAAATGAAATGCCAAACCACTCCAGAATCTCTGCCAAGAAAACCCTAAATGGGGTCATGAAGGGTTGGGCACGCCTGAAACGACTTAACAGTATGTGCTTACTGACATTGCTCTTCTCTTTTTATTTAGGTAGGGGGTCCTGGATAGAGGGTCACATGAACTGTCAGACACCGTGGCTTGGTTGGTCAGTTTTAATTAACTTTTTTTTCCTACAAGAGAGTTCAATGGGAGTGGGATATTAGGAAGAAAGATGTTTTTAAAAGCACAAGACCTCAATAAACTTTTAAGTAAAATTTAAAAAAAATGTTTGCTCAGGTATACTAAGTGACCCCAGAAAGTCAATGAGTCTTTCTGAGCTCCAGTTTCATTTTTTTTTGCTTTTTTGAGGGGGGAGGGTAATTGGGGTTAAGTGACTTGCCCAAGGTCACCCAGCTAGTTTTTGTGTGTGTGTCAAGTGTCTGAGGCTGGATCCGAACCCAAGTCCTCCTGACTCCAGGGCCAGTACTCTACTCACTGTGCCACCTCGCCACCCCAATCCAGGTTCATTTTCAACAATGCGAATAATGCACACATTACCACCCTCCCTGGGCTCTGGTGAAGAAATTGCTTTGTAAACCTTAAGCCCTATAGAAGTAAGAGTGGTCATCATCATCATCATCATCATCACTAACATTTATGTAACACTTACTGTGTGCCAGCCACTCTACTAAGTTCTTATTCTTATTATTATTATCTCATTTGATTATGATAACTCTACCCAGAAAGTGCTATTATTATCCTCATTTTATAAATGAGGAAGCTGAGACAAACAAAGTTAAGTGACTTGCCCAAGGTCACATCGTGGGTTTCTGAGGAAGTATTTGAACTCGGGTCTTTCTGACTCCAGACCCAACGCTCTATCCACTGCACCACCTGATTTCCAGAGAGCAATCTACCAGAAGTTGTAGGTGAAATATCAAAATGGGTTAGAATACCATCGTCTTCATTTTATAAATGAGGCTCTAATAGTTGGTGGCTTGCCTAAGATCACTGAGTCAATCAGTCAGTGGCAAAGATGGGACCAGAACCTAGGACTCGGAACTTCCAGGCAAATATACCATCTATGATACCATGTTGCCTTGGGCTACAGGGAAGGAGCAGTTCTTAAACTGGACCTAGAAGGCCTTTGTGTTGGGGGAGCTAGAACAGAGTCTGCTGATGAACCTGACTTCTGCTAAGGGGTTATTCAAGCCATACAGATGGCTGGTCAATTGAAGCGGCTTTAATGAGATGTGGGTTGACTAAAAAGAGGAAGAAATCCATGGTGTATGATTCACTGAAGTCACCACTTCCTTGCAATCTCTGGCTTCACCTAACAGTCATTCAACTTTTATTGCTACAGAATCATAGCCTATCTGTAAGTGCTGTAAGGAACCTTAGGCATCATCAAGGGTGCCGGACCTGCAGCCTAGAGGACACATGTGGCCTTCTAGGTCCTTGGGTGCAGCCTTTTGACTGTGTCCAAGTTTAATAGAACAAATCCTTTTATTAAGGGGATTTGTTCTCTGAAGTTTGGATTTAGTTAAAGGGCTGCACTTGAGGACCTAGAGGGCCACATGTGACCTTGAGACTGCAGGCTCCCCATTCCTGATCTAGCCTAATTCCCTTATTTGATACAGGAGCAAAGTACATCACACAGAGAGAAATAGATATATGTCAAAGGCCATACAACGAGTCAGTGGCAGATAGGGATCTAGAACCCAGGTCTCCTGATCTCCTGAGTCCAAAGTTCTTTTCTCTCATCTAACCTTTCCTTGTCACAATGTCCAGTGTGGAAACTTCCTCTCCCCACCAGGATTCAGATAGTGGCCTATTCATGTCAGCATTTCCTCCCAGGTTCAAAAGTTTAGGAGGAATATCCTAGTCCCTCACCAATTGTCTCATCTTGAGTTACTTCAGTTCAGATTATTCAATATATCCCAATTACATTAAAATTTTTTTCAATCATTTAAAAAAATATATCTATGTAATATTCATGTAACAGAGAGAGAGAGAGAGAGAGAGAGAGAGAGAGAGAGAGAGAGAGAGAGAATCACTCTCAGTTGGAGGGTGGGTAGGGCTCAAAGAAGGCTTCATGGAGGGATAACACTTGAATTAGAACTTGAAGGAAGTTCTTCCAGGAAACGAGAAGAGGGATGGAGAGAGTACATTCTAGAAATGGGATAAGGCACAAGCAAGGACCCTAAGAAGTCACAGGACTCTTCAGCTAGAATATAAAGTAGATGCAGGGACAATAACATAAGACTAAAAAGATATGACCTAGGCTGTGAAGGGCTTTGAATGCAGGATAGTTGATCAGCACACATTTATCAAGTGCTTACTACATCCTAAGTATCATGCTAGGCTCTAGGGACAACACAAAAAATGTCAAAAAAAAAAAAAAAAGCATAGTCCTTCACCTCAGGGATCTCCTAATCTAACGGAGGAGACAACGTAGAAATAACCATGTGCATACAGGATATACTCCGTGTAAACAGAAGATAATCTCAGAAGAAAGCTACTAACAATGTGGAGGACCAAAAGGGGCCTCCTACAAATGGCAAACTTTTACCTGAGTTGAAGGAAGCCAAGGATTCCAAGAAGTAGAGATGATAGGGAGAGCGTTGTAAGTACAGGGGACAGACCGCTCATGGAGACAGAGAGTGGGGAGACACAGAGTGTTGTGTAGGAAGAATAAGTTGTCCTATGTAGTTGGATCACAGAATGCATGGATTGGAGTACAGAGTAAGAAGATTGGAAAGGTAGGAATAGGCCAGGTTGTGAAGGGCTTTAAAAGCCAAAGAGATGCTTTTGTATTTAATTCCAGAGATAGCAGAGAACCAGTGGTATGTACTGAATAAGAGAATAACACAATCAGATGTACACCACTGCTGGTGGCGGAGTGGGCGATGAGCCTAAAGTGGGAGAGACTTGAGGCAGGGGGACCAATCACCAGGCTGGTGCAGTCAGTCTAGGTAGGAAGTGATGAGAGGTGAGCCCGTATCAATCACCAGAGGAATGGCTGTATCAAAGGAGAGAAGAGGATACACATACACACACATATTCACACATGTATGTGCATATGTGTATATATTATGTAGATGATGTTGAGAAAATAGAAATGACAAGACTACACAACAAATATTTCATTTTTTACTTCGTAGATATTCCCAAGTTTATGGAATTCATTTATTTTTTAAATTAATTTTTTATTCCTTTTTAAGTCCCCAATTGTCTCCCTCCACACTCCGCAATACAAAAGGCCACCATTTGATACACACAATATGCACATGTATGTATATATACATACATACACATATATATATTACACTATGTAATTTTTTATTCATCAGTTCTTTCTCTGGAGGTGGATAGCATTTTCCTTCATAGGTCCTTTGTAGGTGATTTAACTATTCATGTAACTGAGAACAGCTTAGTCATTCACATTTACTTTTCTTTTTTTTTCTTTTTTATTTTTTAATGCTGTATTAACTTCTGATTTACATCATTTGTTTCTGTCAGATTTTGAGTTACAAATTTTCTCCCCGTTTTCCCCTACCCACTGCCCCAAAATAGCAGGCCCACAGGATATCCCCTCCTCCAATCTGCTCTCTCCCATATTTTCTCCCATACACTGGTTCGACTTTTCCAGTGGATCTCTATGCCTCAGTGCCTGTATATCTTATTTCCCAATTACATGTAAGATGGTATTAATAATAGTATATATATATATATATATATATACACACATACATATATATGTATATATATTTGATTTTAAAACTTTCAATTCCAGATTCATTACATTCCTTCCTTGTCACCCACCCTTACTGGGAAGATACGCAGTCCAGTACAGGTTGTACATGTGTAGCTAATGCAAAACAATAACATAGTAGATATATTGTAAAAGACTGACTATATTTCCCTCCCTCCTATCCCACCTCCCACTTGTTCTATTCTCTACTTTGATCCCGTCTATTTTCAAAAGTGAGTGCTTCTAACTTCCCTCCCCCCCAGCCTACCCTCCCTTCTATCATCCCCCCTCTCATCCCCTTCCCCCACTATTCTCCTGGAGGATGATATACCCTATTTAGTGTGTATTTCACTCCCTCCTCAAGCCAAATTCAATGGGAATAAGGTTGACCCATTCCCTTTTGCCTTCCTATTCTTCAAATCCTCCATTGTAACCATTTTCCCTTGCCTCTTCTGTATGAGATAGTTGACCTCATTCTGTCTCTCCCCATCTCCTCTCATTATATTCCTCTCACCCCTTAATTTCACCTTTTAAGTATCATTCCTTCCTGTTAAATTGGTCCTGTGCCCTCTATCTATGTATACCTGTAAACATATATACACACATTCACATATGTATTCATATGCCCATATACCCTCATATATAGACAAATATATATATATATATATATATATTTCTAATCCCTTCAACTAATGAGAAAAGTTTCATAAGTTATAATTATCATTTTTCCATGTAGGAATGTTAATAGTTCAACTTTGATAAGTTCCTTATGATTTCTTTTCCCTGTTTACCTTCTCATGCTTCTCTTGCTTCTTGTATCTCAATGTCAAATTTTCTATTCAACTCTGGTTTTTTCAGCAAGAGTGCTTGAAAGTCCTTTATTCCACTGAATGACCATATTTTCCCCTGAAACATGATACTCGGTTTTGCTGGGTAGGTGACTCTTGGTTTTAATCCCAGCTCCTTTGACCTCCAGAATATCATATTCCAAGCCCTTCGATCCCTCAGTGTAGAAGCTGCCAGATCCTGAGTTATCCTGATTGTGTTTCCACAATATTGAAATTGTTTCTTCCTGGCTTCTTGTAATATTCTCTCCTTAATCTGGGAATTCCGGAACCTGGCTATAATATTCCTAGGAGTTTTCTTTTTGGGATCTTTTTTAGCAGGTGATCGATGGATTCTTTCAACCTCTATTTTGCCCATTGGTACTAAAACATCAGGGCAGTTTTCTTTGAGAACTTCCTGGAGGATGATTTCTAGGTTCTTATTTTGGTCATGGCTTTCAGGCAGTCCAATAATTTTTCAATTATCTCTCCTGGATCTATTTTCCAGGCTAGTGGTTTTTCCCATGAGCTATTTCACACTGCCTTCTATTCTTTCATTTGTTTGGATCTGTTTAACAGGTTCTTGATTTCTCATAAAGTCATTAGCTTCCATTTGCTCCAATCTAATTCTGAAGCAATGATTCTCCTCACTGAGTTTTTGAGATTCTTTTTCCATCTGGCAAATTCAGCTTTTTAAGGCATTCTTCTCCTCATTGCCTTTTTGGGCCTCCTTTGCCATTTGAGTCAGTCTGTTTTTTAAGGTATTATTTTCCTCAGGCAAGCTGTTGACTCTCATTTCATAATTTTCTTGCATTATTCTCATTTCTCTTCCCAATTTTTCCTCTACTTCTCTTATTTGGTTTTCAAATCTTTCTTAAGGTCCTCTATGGCCTGTAACCAGGTGGTATTTTTCTTTGAAGCTTTTGGTGCAGGAGTTCTGACTTCACTGTTTTCCTCCTGTTCCATGCCTTGCTCCTTCTTGTCCCCAAAATAGGAGTGTAATGTTGGAATCTTCTGTCTGCTTTGTTTCCTTTGCCTGCTCATTTTGCCACTCAATTATTTGACTTTTGGGCTTTTTGCCACAGTAGGACTCTGCCACCAGACAGGGGAGTTTTCGTCCCAAACACTGGGGTTTTCTCAGCTGCCAGAGGTATTAGATGGGTGCCCTCTCTGAGGTCTCCACACACTCTGGCAAGCTGGACACATACCCCAGGACCTCCACCCTAGACTGCAATCCAGATCCAAGCACGTTAAAGCAAGGGTGATTACCCCTCAGACTGGTGCTTGGTTCCCCTACACTCTGCAGGCCAAGAGCTGAAGCCACCACATGGCGCTGGCTGGCTATGCTTTTCGCCCTGGGGGTAAAAGCCACGCACTTCCACTTACTGGTCCCAAAGTCCAGACTGTACTGACCTCTCACTTTGTCCTTTGTGTCTATGTTTTGATAAATATGGAAATGGCCACAGCTGCTGCTGATCTGGAGTCCCTCGGCTGGTCAGGCCCACCCTGGGGCTAAAGCCTGGGCCTGGGGCTGGGCTCAGCTCCCAGAGCGCTGCTCTGGATTCCTGCTGGCCTCCCGGGCTGTCCTCAGCGGGAGGTTAACTTCTCTGTGTCATTTTGTGGGTTCTGCAGCTCCAAAGTTTGTTTAGAGTCCCCTTTTTACATGGATTGGGGAGGGTGGAAGCTGTAGCCATGGGAAATGCTTCTACTCCGCCATCTTGGCTCTGCCCCCCACATTTACTTTTCAAACAATATTGCTGTCACTGTATACAATGTTCTCTTGGTTCTACTCATTTTACTCTTTATTATTTCCTGTAAAGTCTTTCCATGTTTTTCTAAAATCACTGAGCTCATGATTTCTTACAGCACAGTAGTATTCCATCACAATCATAGACCACACCTTGTTCAGCCATTCCTCAATTGTGCAAGAAATATTTTGAAGACAGAAACAAAATATTTGACAATCGGAGTGCAGGATGACAGTGTTGTTGCAAGCCTGGGTAACTGGGAGGCTGATGGTGCCCTCAACAGTAAGAGAAAAGTGGAGAAGAGGATGGTGGTCTATAGTCTCCTCTGTAAGCAATGCGGAACCACAGAAACTTCTGATCTGGAGAGTGATGTGTTCCAAACAAATTGCTATAGTCAGGAAGATTACTATCAGTCTTGCCTGCATAGGACTCATCTCCCTCATATTATTTTACAGGCATAGATTATAATTAGAGAATTATTTTTAATTAAATTGTTTTATCTTTATTTCATTAAATATCAATGACATTAAAATTTTTTATCAATCGTTTTTTTAAAATGGGGAGGAGGAGGGGGATGTTGCCTCTGGTGTGGTGATGGGAAAAAATAGACCAGTGGCACTAGAAGGCCACTGTTGGGGAGGCTGTGGGGCAAGGGGCGGGGGGATCAGGACAGAGTTGTGCCAGAGGGAAGGTGACTTGAGATACTGCTGCCTGAAAGAGGACCAGGGTATGAGGAGAAAGCATGGCATCAGGAAGCATGCTTATTTTAAACTATTCTTACAGAACGCTAAACCTAGTTTCTACTTGATAAATTAATACAAATGCTGTCAGTGCCTGCTAAATTTCAACACTCTTGGGCAAAACGCCATTTGACTTGCCCTAGTTCTATGAATGAATGAAAAGGAAGGAAGGAAGGAAGGAAGGAAGGAAGGAAGGAAGGAAGGAAGGAAGGAAGGAAGGAGGGAAGGAAGGAGGGATGGAGGGAAGGAGGAAAGGAAGGAGGGAAGGAAGGAAAAGGAGGGAGGAAGAGAGAAAGGAAGGAAGGGCATATCTGAAGATTTAGGTGCTCAGGTATTACCAGCTGACCAAATTCTGTGATAACTCTAACAAAATGAGATAATTTATCAAGTGAAGAAAAAAAAGAAAAGCAACATAACTCAATAAATTATGGCAGCAACAAAACACTAGTTGTATGAAAATCACAATTAAAGAGCAAAAAGAGTAAATTCCCTCATCCCGCACATTCAGTGCTAATTTCATATTCTAGTTAGTAGTGTTATAAATATAAATATACTATAAATAAACTGTTCATTTTCAAAGAATTAGATTACAATGAAGTAAATATGCTTAACATGACAGTCATACAGGCTATATCCACTACTAATTAATACTTGCTCTCTCTATCCATCTATTTCTATCACCTTTATTATATATTATTTCTCTAATTCTACCATCTTTCTCTCTAATCTGTCATCTATCTACTACTACTGTTTATATTACTATAAGTAGTTCACATTCCTATAGTGTTTTAAGGCTTATGAAGTATTTTCCTTTGTGCAATCTTGTAAATTCAAGTATAAGTAGTTAAGTATTATTACCCCCATTTTATAGAGGCTGAGACGTTGTGACTTACCCATGGTCACTCAGGTAGTAGCAAAGCCAAGATAGAAATGAAGGTATTTTGCCTCAGGGTTCAGTACATTTATAATGTAATAATGGCAAACAAGTGAGCCCCTTTTCAATATGCAACTAAGTAGTATGGTGGCAAGAGTGTTGGGTCTAGAGTCAGTCAGATCCAGCCTCATACACTAGCTGTATGACCCTGGGCAAGTCGAACTCTATTTGTTTTAGTTTCCTCGAATATAAAATGGGGATCACTATATTAGCACCTCCTTCACCAGGTGGTGAGGACCAAATGAAATAATATTTGTAAAGCACTTAGCATAGTGCTTGGCATGTAGTAGGCACTCTATAAATACTTATTCCACCCCCTTCCCTGGGTACTTTTGATAACCCACATATGTTCTGGCTCAATGCTGAAGTGAATGGCACTTTGGGATGATAGTGCAGACCCTAGGCTAGTCTTTGATCTATCTCCTCTGCTATGGCAGTAGGGATGGGGATTGTGTCAAAGCTGCATGAAAGAAGATTGGCCGCTAAGCCAAAATAGGCCATTCACTTAAATAGATTTTAAAAGGAGGGACTCTGCCTTCTAGCATGCTCTCTTTTTTTCTTTTCTCTGGAGCATGTGGCATGTAACTCTCTGTAATCAATTCAATCACCACCCATGATTCCAGAGGACTGATGATGAAGAATGCTCTCTACCTCCTGAAAGAGATGATGGATTCAAGGTGCAGAGGGATGTGTCTGTGTATATAAATATATGTACATATATACATACATACATGTATATATGGGTATATATTTATGTTTATACAAATACATGTATGTTTGCATGTATATACATATATGTGTGTACACATATATATTTATCACAACCGCTGAAAGAATTTGTTTTGCTTAATTATTCATATTTGTTACAAGGACTTTTTTTCTTCAATTAAAGGGTGTTGGTGAAAGCAAATCAGAATAGATTTCTGTTAATTAAAAAAAATAAAACTTTAATAACAAAAAAAGTACAGCACTCCCCAAGTACAGAGAGCCCCATTATGGGACGACTGATAAGGGCAAGGGCTTGGCCATAGCAATTCAATGAATTATCTGCTGATTTATGTAGGAGCTATGATCTGTACAGGTAGTGGAAGAACGAACATAGATACCAAAGTAAACAGACATCATTGTATTATTAACATAGAGAACTGGCTTCAGAGTCAGAAATATCTTGAGTTTAAGTCTTACCTCTGATTACAAAATGACTCTGTGATCCTAATCAAAGTACGTAACTTCTCAGTACTTTAGGCAGCTCTCAGTAGCTGCATCTGATCTCCATTGGTCAGGAGTTCCCTATACCAATGAAATCACAGGTTGAGATGCAACCAGAAGATAAAATTCTGATTGCTTTCTTATTGTTCCATACCTAACTTTAAAGGCCAACCTTGGAAATAATGTATAATAACACATTGCTTGTTATCATTAGGAATCATAAACAATTGTCTCTTGGGATGATTGGAGAGGCTCTTGACTGGGTCCTACTGTCCTCTAACTGAATCTCTCTTACCAGATAGCACATTAGTTATCTAAAGTTTCACAATTAAAAAGTATTTTAGACATTCCTTAGTCTAAAATGCTTTTTAATTGTCATTAAGCTTTTTAAAAATCTGTATAACACCATATAGCAAATGACCTTGTCAGATCTTCTTACTTAGAAGGGCACTTATATCTGAGAATAGCTACCTGAAATTCTAGGAGGCAGGATATCCAGAATTAGAGAGATGATGGTCCTCATACTCTCTGGTCTAGTCAGGCCATACCTGGAATAATGTTTTCAGTTCTTGGCACCACATTTTAGGAAGTACATTGGGTCATGAGGATGATGAGAGAGGCAGAGACCATGCCTATATGAGGAACCATTAAAGGAAGCTCAGTCTAGAAGAGATGAGATTTATTTAAAGGCTGTCAAAGGAAAAATGGATTAGATTTGTTCTGCTTATGCCCAGAGTGTGGAAGTAGGAAGAATTATAGGGACGGGAAATGCAGATATAGAAGTCTGCTTGAAATGAAGAAAAATTTCCTAATAACTAGAACTATCCAAAAGTAGAACAGGCTGCCCCAGGATATAGTGAGTTTGCCTTCATTGGAGGTCTTCGAGTAAAGTCTACTTGTGAGGGCATGGCAGATGAGATTCTTGTTCAGGTATGGATGGGGCTAGATTATATCCCTTCCGGTCCCATGAGATTCCTTCTGCCTCAGAGACTTTTTGATTCTGTAAAAGTGAAACAAGTCATAAAGGAAATTTGAAGGAGGGAAGAAAAGGGAAGAAGACAGAGGGGAGGTCTAAAGTTGTAGGTTCGTCTGGAAGGGCAGATTAGAGTGCATTGCTTCAGTGGAAGCCTGGCTAGTGTGAAAGTACTGGGTGGGGGGTGTGGTGGTGGCAGTAGAGACAAGAGGGGGTCAAAAGCAAACCAGATGCTTCATAATTTTGCCAAGGGCTGGCCTGTTTGAGAGAAGAAGAACTGAACTGACTCACTCACACAGAATCCAGACTATTTGGGTTGGATGGGATCTTAAAGCTGATCTGCTCCAAAGGCATCAAATCCATAATCAGAGGATCTGAATTCAAATCTCGACTCCATTCCTTACTAGCTGAGACTTTGGGCAAGTAATTTCCCTTCTTTAGATCTCATTTTTCTCTTTTGTAAAATGAAGGGCTGGGTTGGTAGAGCAGATGAGTCCTAAGGTTCTTTCAAGCTCTATTTTCTAAGAAATCTTCCATTTTACAGATGAAAACATCAAGGCCCCCAAAGAAGAAGTGACTCACTGCAGGCTACAAGGTACTGAGTCAATGACAGCTCCAGGTCTCTTGTCTCTCATTCAGTGCTCTTTTCACCAGACAACACGTCTCCTGTGGCTGAAAAAGGTCCACGAGAGAGAAGACCACAGCGTGGCTTTAAAGAAGATGCCTGAAATCTTTAAGCCCTTAACAATTTTCACACATAAGGAAAAGGTTCCCTCACCTTAACCCATAATAAAATGGGGCCTCTTTTGGTGCCAGAGGAAACCTCACAACCTTGCCCCAGGCAAACACAGCAGTACAGTGATACTGATCAAATCCTGTTACAACCAGCACCTAGGGCCACTCTAGACCATATTTCACTGCGTTTATACTTGGTGGAGCAAGTCAGCCGTCGGCCGGGGTTTGGATCTATTTAGGACATAGTAAGGTTTTTGTTGCACAGGCCCTTGGACTTGTACCTGTTTTGCAAACATCAGCCAGTCTCATGGACCAAACATAAGCTCCCCTCAAGTCTGGGCCTGTAAATGAAAGTTAACATCGCTTTTACTGTCGAGCCATTGACCAGCCCAGACCAATTTAAGCAACTGGGATATGTGGGTATGAGCTTATTTAAAGGCTGTGGTGGCAGGAGGGTGTATCAAGTGAGGTTAAACCTAGGACATGCTACCACTTTCTGAAGGGAAACAAACCCCAAAACACAGAGAAACAACGGGTAGAGATATTCAGAGCTAAAAGACCAATGACATAAATGTGAAAACCGAACAAGAGAGGTTGATAGGTTTACTTCCATGTAAGATTTCAGGCAAGCAGGATTTGGTAACCAATCAACCAAAAAGCATTTATCATTCATTTGCCAAGCACTGGACATGGGAAGTGAAAACAAAAACAGTCCTTACTGTCAAGGAGTTTACATTCTAACCAGGAAGAAATAATATAGATGCAACATCCTGCCTGGAATACCGAAATCCAAGGTTGCCATGGCTTTTACTCTGGTTGGAGATTCCAGCCTGCAACTGAAACTGAAAACACCCTAGACTCACTTCTGGGAGCCATAAGATAAAAGGAGAGAAGGGCAAAGGTATCCCACCCAGGCCCCTTCCTGGTTCCTTTCATGGTGCCGGCACTGGGGGGGGGGGCACTATGTGAGATCTTTACCCTATGAACACAGCAGGACATTGGAGGGCTGTTCTAAGACTGAGAATATCTGAAAAATTGAGCAGGAAAAAAGATGACACTGTCCCAGCCTGGAAGTTTAAAGAAATAGCTTGCTCACAGCCAGTAGAAGAAGGCTGCAGCTACTTGCTCTAGGGAAAGGCAGGGAAGCAGAGTGCTTCAGGTGATCAGAGCAAGCTCCAAGCAAGTCCTATTACATTCAAATCAGCACATACAATGCAGATACAGACTAGATAGATGGAAAGTAGGCTTAGATGGGGAGGCCCTAGCAGTGGCAAGTCACAGTTGAAGCTTCTCACTCTGAAGCGAAGGAAGAAGCAAACCAATAATGCATGGAGGTTGAAATGGAAATCTCTCTATGACAATTATTTATTCATTTCATAAATATGTATTAAATCCATTTTTAAAGAGCCAGCATGACATAGCAGAAAGAACATCATATTAAGAGTTTGGGGACTTGATTTCTAATCCCTAAGCTCTTCTAGTTTTCCAGTGTAATAGAAATATGAGTCATTATTATTGCTGTGAGCAGAGCACAGGGAAGGGGGAAGAAGATATGAATTTTGGATGTCTTAGTCCAGGAATGGGGAAGAACAATTTGGATTCAGTCAAAAGGCCACACTTAAAGATCTAGAAGGCCACATGTGGCCTCAAGACCCAGGTTCCCCACTCCTCTGAGTCCTTTGACCTCAAGTTTACAAAGTCCTTTCCTTAAAATTTCCTTTTGAGGTAGATAGTAAAAATATTGTTTATAGAAGAGCAAATTAGAGACCCAGAGCTTTAGCCATGATCATATAACTTACTAGTTAGTAACTAGTACTTACTAGAAAGTAACTAAGGTAGGCTGCAAATGTTGGTCTCTGGGCCCAAGGTCCAGTACTGGCCCAATATAACAGTATACAGTATACAGTAGAACTGGAAATAGGAAATAGGTTGTTATTAGTAAGGCACCCAGATCAGGACTTTGCAGTAGCAATGATTCCAGGTTTCAAAGGATGAGACAGAGAAGATGATGGAGGGAGCTGCTTCAGAAGATGAGGGCTCTTCAATCTGGAAGAAAAAATAAAATGAGCATATGATTGAAGTATATGGAAGCATAGCCAGGTTCACCAAATGCTAGAATATGAAAGCTATGGCAGGGAGGGAGAGAAGCAGCATCTTTGGTTGGAGTTTAGAAGAAGATAAAAGTTGGTACTATTTTATATTTAATAATAGTTGGCGTTTATATAAACATTTGCAAAGGGCTTTTTAGTCATCATCTCATTTGATCCTTATTGTGAAACACATACAATTATTGTTACCCACTTGTTATAATGGGGAAACTCAGGCCCAGAGTGATAAAAAGAGCTTGCCTGAGGTCACACTATCAGTAAGTACCAAAGGAAAGATTCAAACCCAAGTCTTTTTTGACTCTGGGTCCTGAACTTTTTCCTCTTCACCACCATAGAATAGAAACTCCGTACTCAAAAGGTGGCACAGGAGTTACAGTGGCAGGGAACCTGCAGCCTTAAGGCCATAGCCATATGTGGCCCTCTAGGTCCTCAAGTGTGGTGGTTCCCCACCCCTGGCTAAACAGGCTCCAGACAAGTCAAGAGAAGTGATGAAGAGACTGTGGGTAATTGGGAAGAGTTCTAACCTTTTCCACCTGACGTTGGAGAAGGTCATTTTGCCCTCCTACCAATAAGCTTTTATTAAATACCTACTATGTGCTCATCACTGAGCTAGGTCTTAGTGCTACAAAAATGGAACAATCCCTGTAATAAGGGGCTCTGAGAGGTAAAAATAAAGGAGGAAGGCTTTTAGAGCATGGGAGTGATGGCCTGAAGTAGAATATGGAATGTCATGTATAAGAAAGAGTAAGAAGGGGGCTAGGTGGTGCAGTGAATAGAGCACCGGCCCTGGAGTCAGGAGGACCTGAGTTCAAATCCAGCCTCAGACACTTAACACTCACTAGCTGTGTGTCCTTGGGCAAGTCACTTAACCCCAATCGCCCTGCCTTCCCCCTCCAAAAAGACAAAGAAATAAAGAGAGAGACAGAGAAGGTCAATTTGACCATAAACCAAAATAAGAATAATAACTCATATTTTTATAGCACTTGAAGGTTTGTAAAATCCTTGCCTCACAGTAAACTGGAAACTTAGATAGTACAAGGGCTAGTGCCCTAAATCTATAGAACGGGCACTGAAACTGAGAGAAGCTGCATTACCTGCTTAGGGTCTCCAAAGGATTAGACTCAGGTATTTTGGAGCCTGGAGTAGTTTTCCCCACAACTCTATGCTCCTTCTACATTTTCCCCTGTCAGAGAACTGACTTGGCCTGCTAGTGATCTTATGTTCCTGTGACTCCTGACAATGGCCATCTGGAATGGTGCTGCCTCCCCCACCTAGCAGCCAAATATCTCTGGGCTATGTTGCCCTTAACATGGCCCTAAGATGCTAGATTTATTGCCGCTAACTGAATCACGGCATAGGAATCTGAACTGGAAGGGACCTCAGAGGTCATCTGAATCAAGCCCCTCACCTTACAGAGGAAGTCCAAGAGAAGATTTGACTTCCCCAAGTCCCCCAGTTAGAAGGTGGCAGAGATATCAGAATCCTTGCTCTTCTGAGCCAGGACTTCTGGCTCCAAACCCAACATTCTTTCCACAACACTGTGTTCTACTGGCAGACAAAGCATCAGACCCTTGGGTTTCAAGAGCTAGAAGGCACCATAGAGGCCATCTCTGTGCTCTGACACAGGCTGTCCACACATGCCAGGCACACGTGCCACTCCCTCCTCTCTGCCTCTCAGAATTCCAACTTTCCTGATTCTTCCAGCGGCTAATGCTTCTGCCCTCAGAAAAAAAATTACTTTGATTTTATTTTATATATACTAACTTCATATGTGTATATGTTGTCTCCCCCTTCAAGATGTAAGCTTCTTGGGATCAGGGACTGTCTTGTTTTTATCTTTTAATTTCCAACACCTAGCCTAGTCCTTCTAACAAAGTATCCACAAATACTTATTGATTGATCTAATCAACGCCCACATTTAACAGAAGAGGAAACTGAGGAGAGAGAAATGATGTGACTTGTCCAAGGTCACAGAAATAGTAAGGCTCAAAGCCAGGATTTGGACACTGGGCCTCCAAGTCTTACTTTTGGTAAATGTTACTTACCAAAGTCATTTCTGTCAAAGACTGAACCTATTCAGCCTCCTTCAATATCTCTAAGAAGCAGGTAGATGTCTCTATTTAAACAGAAGGAAAAAACCCCCAACTTCGATTCCTTATTATTTGGACAAGTTTAATTTAATGTTATCTACTCCTAGTCACGCCTCAGAGCATCCTGGGAAATGCCCCATAGCACCACATTCTGTGAAAGTGATGAAGTCTCAATGATGTGAGACCCCCTAGTAACCTGCGGTAATGAAATCTGTGTGGAGAAGTAAGGTGAGCCTGCTGCGTTTCTAATAGGATGGTTGGGTTTGCAGATTACCCTGGTGAGAAGGACTCCAGGCCTGCGGGGGAACTTTCCATCTTCAAATTAATCACAAAATCCCTGACTTTCAGAGTTGGAAAGGACTTCAGAAGGCATCTAGTCCAGCCCATACTTCAATCAATCAGTCAACAACCCTTTCTTACCTACCCACTGTGCTCTGGGCACCTTGTTGGGGGATACAAAGAATGGATCAGTCCCTCCTCTCATGGAGCGCCCATTCTAGCTCAGGAAACAGCAACACATGCAGAATACAGAGAAAGAGAGTAAGCACAGAGTGGTTAGGGAAGAAGCGCACTAGCAGTTAGGACAGGGGCGGGGAACGTGAAGGCTTGAGGCCACACATGGCCTTCTAGGTCCTTGGGTGTGGCCTTTTGACAAGTCCAAGTTTTATAGAACAAATCCTTTTTTGAGGGGATTTGTTCTGTGAAGTTTGGATTCAGTTAAAGAGCCATATTTGAGGACCTAGAGGACCACATGTGGCCTTGGGGCCTCAGGTTCCCCACCTCTGAGTTCAAAGATCAGGAAAAACTTCACAGAGAAAGGGGTACTTGAACTAAGTCCTGAAGGAAGAAAGGGATTTTCTGAAATAGAGGGAAGGAAAGCAGCTAGGCATACTCTAAGATGGAAAATGGAACGATATGTGTGTTGAACAGAGAAGGCTAGTTCATTTGGAGATTTTCTACAATACCCTTGAAAATGGTTATCTGATGATTGCATATATCTGACCTATAGCAAATTGCTTATCTTCTTAGGGAGGGGGAGGAAAGGGAGAAAAGGAGAAGATTTGGGAGTCAAAATTTTATTTTAAAATGAATGTTAAAATGGTCTTAACATTTAATTTAAAATATTATTCAAAATTAAAATTTAAAAAAGAATGAAAGAAAATAGTGTCAAGTCTAGTACCTCTCACAACTCATTCTACTTTGGCACAGCTGTGATTAGTGGGGAATTAGCCCTTACCTAGTTTCATAATCACCCTCTTGCAATTTCCATACATTGACCCTATTTCTGACTAGTCCTACTTTCACAAGAGAGTTCCTCAGATACTTGAAGATTATCTTCCTTCTCTCCCACCTCCCCCAGTACATATAAACAATCTCTTTATACTCACAATTAAACTAATCAGTGGGACTGCTTTCACCAAGGTATAGAGAGGCACCATTTTCAAATGAACTAACCCAGGACTTGATCCAGAAGATTATCAAGGATCAAAGATATTTTTTTTAGCTGGAAGGGCCCTAAAAATAGTCTAGTTTAAATCTCTTATTCTATAGAAGAGGAAATAGAGATGTAGAGAGGAATAATTTGCATAAGTTCATGAAAGAAATAGACTATAACAGAACCAGGATTTGAAACAAAGTCCACTGATACCAAATGCAATGCACTTTTCATTCAATATCTTGAAAGACAGATCCCTGACCCCCAGATCTAGCAGTTTCCACATCAAGGAACCCAAAACTAAGAAGCTCAATTCTCAGAAGCATGAAAATAGTCAAGTATGTATAAAGCACCTACTGTATGCCAAGCATTGTGCTAAGCACTAGAAATAATCTGGAAAAGGTTAAGACCAAGAAATTGTGAGTCCCTGAGTCTTTAGAACGCTTTAGAATATTTGTCCCAAGTTATAGGCCATATCCACAGAAAGCACACATGGTCCAGACTTCAGGTGATGCTTGAACTTTCTCTTTTTTGATCTTTTTGTACTTGAGTGGAAGGGGCCTACAAGTGGGATAGGAAATAAATGGCTTTCAGCTTAGCAAATTGCCTTTGGAGTTGTAGACCTGAAGGCTTGAAAAATTCGTGCCAGATTATAAGGGAGAAAGAAAGGAGTTGTGATATTGAGTGTGCATTTTTGGAGACCAGACGGGCTCATCGGAACCAATTGCCTCACCACCCTCAAGATATCTGGCATGGATATATAACAACACATCTGTGCTTGCATATCCTCTGCTACTCTCTCTCTCTCTCTCTCTCTCTCTCTCTCTCTCTCTCTCTCTCTCTCTCTCTCTCTCTCTCTGTCTCTCTCTCTCTCTCTCACTAAAATTTATTTTATTTTCAAGATAAAATCTATCTTCTCTCCTTCCCACCTGTCTTTCCTCTGCCCCAAACCCCCTTCCCATTGAGAAAACAAGAAAAACAAAATTCCTTTTACAAACAGGCAAAATCAAGCAAAAAGAAATCATTGTCCAAAACAAATCTCTGCCCTCTACTTCTCTTGTCCACCTCCATGGCACCCATTATAAACACATTTCAATAACACAATTAGTTTTCAAATAAGTTATATAGCTGTTTCCATCCACTTAACAAATCTAAATAATTCCCTAAATTAATTTGACTTCACAAATCTGTTTCAACTATACTCTCTCTCTCTCTCTCTCTCTCTCTCTCTCTCTCTCTCTCTCTCTCTCTCTCTCTCACACACACACACACACACACACACACACACACAATCACACTACATTCATATTTCATCTCAGAATAGGAGCCAGATAATCAGAATAGGGGTTGGGGGTGGGGGGAGACAAAGGACTGGAACCCATTCCACATAAGGGTCAGTTGGAGGAGATGGGAATATCTGTCTTGCAGAAGAGATTTAGGGAGCACACAATAGCTCTCTTTAAGTATTTGAAGGGCCTTCTTTGGGGAGACGGAGTAGGTTTGACCTGCTTGGCACCACTGAGCGGGATGAGGAACGAGGAGTTTGGAGAGACAAAGATTCCAGCTTCCTAGTAAGAGACAATTTCCTCAGCAGAGCAGAGCTGTCTAGTGTGCCTTCTCAGGGGTCTGTCAGCTCCCCCAAACACCAGAGATTGATCAAGTGTGAATATAGTAGAAGAAATTACTGTTCAGATGCAGGTGGGGATTGTGTGTGGATAGATAGATATTCTGGGGGAAATGAAGTAACCTCAGAGTGAAACGAATCACGTTCCAGATGAATGAGCTCGCTGAGGCAAAGGCCAGATTTTAAAATAACATTGTTAAGGAAGGCTCTCCCTGTGATTGACACTAACAAGAATTCATATGCTAGTGATGAAATTAGCTGTCTCCAGTGACTTTCATTAGATTTTCCCATTAGATATGGGAAGGTAGATTCCTGAGAGGGAAAATCTAGCTGCCTAGGTTTGGTCTGGCTTTTGTTACTGGTCTGAACCTGAGATTTCCATCAATGTAGGGAACTCCTGGTATGGAATTCACTTTCACTGATGCATACGGGCAACTTAACAGCAAGCACCCCAGCTTCCCCAGGGTGCCTGCTCACACAGGTTCTTAGATCTGCTTTGTTAAAGGAAAGCAAATCAAAATGGTTAACAAGCTTACTTTAATCAGTCAGACATATATCGTTTACCTTGTTCAGGGGAAAGAGGTCAGCACCCTGAACTTCAAAGCATACAGGCAGAATTATCAAGACAGAAACAGATCAAGTAGACAGATTTCCAAACTGTCCAAACATTACATCCATACCCAGTCAACATCTGGGTTTTTCAAACCGGGGGGGTGGGGGAGGGAGCTCTGGACAACAGCTTTTCAGAATACAGATCAAATCACAGAACACTTCTCAAAGCGAGCCCCCAAAACGAAGCTACACATCAGGGCTTATATAGCCTTCTCTTGGCTCAGAAAATGTAACAACCTTATTGACTCACTGGCCAATCAAGAAGTATTTACTGAAAAACAAGCCTCCCATCCCAGGCTTCAGGTGCACTTTAGCCTAGGGGCAGGGAAGATCTTCCAAATTTGCATTCCCATTACAGCAACTCTCCCCTGTAACTAACTTACTGACAGGGTGTTTGCTGTCTAGAGCTCTGAGAGTTCTAAGTAGCTTGCCCATGGTCATATAGACTAGAACCTAGGTCCTCCTGACCCTGGGGTTTGCCCTTTGTCCACTATGCTGTGATGCCTTGGAAAAGAAATAATTTTTCTGGCACAAATCATTTTTATAGCAACATAAGAGCACAGATGTAAAACTGGATAGGACACCAGAGAGTATCTGGTCCTGGATCCTCATTTTATAGATAAGGAAACTGGAACTAGTCAATAAAAAATTGATTAAATACATACTTTGTGCAGGGAACTATGCTGTGCTGAGTATCCCCTGCTCTCAAAAAGCTCAATGTCTAATAGAGGAGACAAGAATTAAACAACTAAGTACATACAAGGGTGTCCATGCTCTCCCTCCTCAATTCTACCTCCTAACTTCCTTTAAGTCCCACATTCAGCAGGAAGCCTTCCCGAACATCTCTTAATGTCACTGCTTTTCCTCTGGTGATTATTCCCTATTTATCTGGCATATAACTTGCTTTGTATATACTAGTTTTCACGTTGTCTCCCCTATTAGATCATAAGCTCCTTGAGGTCAAGGACAATCCTTTGTCTCTTTGTATCCCCAGCATTTAGCACCGTGCCTGGCTTAACAAATACTGATTGATGGAAGCAATACACCGGATAAACAAGAAATAATCAACAGAGGGAAAGCAGTGGAATTAAGGGGATAGGAAAGGCTTCCTGAAGAAGGTGGGATCTTAGCTGGGACTTAAAGGAAGCCAGAAAACCAAGAGGCAGAGATAAGGAGGGAAAACATTTCAGGCATGAGGGACTTGCCCAAGATCATGACCCAGTTTTACCATGTCCCATTTATCCCTAGTGAAGCTAACTCCTAAATTTCCCATCTTCAAGGCTGGGAGAATAGATCCTCTGTGTCTTATACGCACAGCAAGGCATACCATCTGGAAAGGTAAAGATAACACCTTGCTAAAGTTTTCCAATGTTACTATTCATGCTAGTTTTAGAAATATTTTTTCTAAGTTAAGCAGCCCACAAAATATTTTAGTAGTTTATTATGAAACTGCTAAAGCTGATCTTAGTCATGTTACTATAAGGTATTTTTGGCCAGAGTAGAAAAACTATAGATAGATGTTTATGTGCAGATATACAAATAGACATCTCGGATACCCATAGATATAATATACCTAATCATAAAAGCAGAGAAGCAGCATAGAAGAGCAGAGAGCCGGCTTTGTGTTCTTTTTCTTTTCTTTTCTTTTTTTGCTAGTTTTGTTTCCAGGAGGACCTTGGTTCAAGGCTTTCTCTCAGAGACTCTAATTCCTCTGTGAGAAAGTGAAGCTCCCAGGAAGCAGGGCAGGTCTGTAAGATTCAGCCAGCTGGTCAGCACAGTGAGGAGATCTGGGCTCAACCCTTGTGGAGCTGGGTCTCACTGACCTGCCCTGGCTGCCAGTAATTATGCTATCAACCACACGGTCAGAGCCCCCTAGCAGCTGGGAGGCCCTGGGAGTTAGTCTCATTGCCCTCCTGCCCACTCAAAGAGCAGCCCTTCACCCAAGCCCCAGTTCTCCAGCAAGCCAGGTGAGCTGACCTTTCTTTTACTGGAAAGATCGTCCCATAGTGCCTGGCTTACAAAACCTAAATTTTCATCATGCCACATGACTGCAAAACCCTGCCAGCAGATTTCATCTTTTCTCCAGTGGTAACTCACCCACATTTTTACATTCCTTCAGGCCCCATTATTTCAATCATTCCACACACGCCCTGGGAGAAATCCTTTAAATGTCATGCCAGAATCTAACTCTGTTGTAGAAGAAATGTGTCTAGATATATTAATATTGTTCATTTATAATTTCCTAGCACAAATTTCCCTCCTCTGTGCTCGGCCATACCTGTGACTGATAATTAGCTTGACCAAAAGAAGTCCATTTGGCTTCAGCATGCTTGCTGAGTCATTCCAATGCTATTCAGTCTCCACTTGCAGGGTCTTTACTCAGGCAATTATTTCTCCTCTTTGGTCCCATTTTCTCCATCACACTAATTCTCTATCTGTCTCAGTTACCATGTCAGGGTCATCTTTCAGCTACCGCTTCCCAGCCTGGGGACCATCTAGCATTTCCCAGGATTCTTTGCCAACTTTATACCTGGAACAGCCTACAAAACAGAGCAGAAGAAGATGGAGAAGAAAAAGTAACCAATGAATAGGCATCTGTTAAGTGCCTTCTATATTCCAGAAACTATGCCAGGGATTGGGAATGCGAAGACAAAATCTAAGTAACTCTTGTCCTCAAGTTTACATGACATCAGGGAGACAACACACGCACTTTCATTCTTTTTACCAAACGTCTTCCACTGTACATTTCCATTTTCTTGGGAAATCATCTTTCACTTTTTATCATTAAAATAGCTCTCCTTTATGAGGCAGCCCCATGATAAGACTCCCTGTCCTAGCTGGGGATTTAACCACAATTGTAATACTAGCTGTAGTTCTAACCATTAACTTCCTCAATATTTCAAAAGAACTGTGACATCATCTGTGTGGGTGTTTATGCTTCATCGACACAAACTATGCCCTTCTTCATGAGCTCATAATATCACAGATCTAGTGCTGGAAGGGACCTCAAAGTCCCCTTATTTTGGAGATGAGGAAACTGTAGCCCAGGGCTGACCCACGGTCACACACTTAATGAGGTAATAAGAATCAAAGGCGAGATTAGAACTACAGTCCTCTGCCTCCAGAGGCACTGTACAATGCTCCCCAGGGTACCATGTTCCACCAAAATTCACCACCTTGGGCAAATTATTGGCCTGTTTCCCCAACTGTAAATCTGGCCCTCAGTTTACTCATCTCTAAAATGAATTAATATATTTTCAATGAATATATAAATAAATATGTATGTAAATGGAGAGAGAAGATGGAAAGCATTCTGAGCAGGAAAAATATCATATGTGCAACACACATATTTGTCGTTGTTCATTTGTTTCAGTCATGTCCAGTTCCTTGTGATGCCATTTGGGGTTTTCTTGGCAAAGATATTATGGTGGTTTGCCATTCCCAACTCCTGCTCATTTTACAGATGAGGAAACTGATGTAAACAGGGTTAAGTGACTTGACCAGGACCACACAGCTAGAAAGTGTCTAAAACCATATTTGAACTCAAGAAGAGAAGTGCTTCTGGGGTACATCTTGTTGAACACAGCCCTGCCCCGTGTTCTCTTGTATGGAACAGCACAAAGGGTATCACATCTCTACTCAAAGACTCTGGGTTCATTTCTCAGCTCTAACACTTACTAGTCATATAAACTTGAACAACTTGCTAAACCATCCTGGGCTTTGGTTTCCTTCTCTGTAAAATGGGGATTATAGTGCTGGCACAGTCTCCATCATGGCACTGTGGCAGGGATCCACATATATATTACATATATGCATATATATGGCATCTATGTATGTGTACACATGCATACAAACAGTCACATGTACCTAACTAGTTATTTGCATTTTTCTCTTCCATTAGAACGTAAGCTCCTTGAAGGCAGGATATGTTTTTGCTTTTACTTTATATTACCAGGGTTTAGAATAGTTCCTGATACATGGTAAGTGCTTAGTAAATCTTTCTTTATGTAACCGCTTGACTCCAAAGTGTCTCCTGGTTCTGAATCTGTGGTTCTGGGACACATTTCAGGTCATGAGCCTCTCCAGACTTTACTAGGTTTATCGTGAGATCAGTCTGCTGGAACATGAAGCCTTTCCAGTTTAGTAGATCTTTTATAGCTTATCCTTTGATGACACAGATGTAGACAACCCAGGATCATCTCCATGCCATGATGAGGCATTCTTCCAACTAGGAATTTGGGGGAAGTCAACATTAGCTACTGATACCTAGAATAGAGATTCACTAATGGCATCCCAAACAAAGGAATTATGACTAGAAAACAAACTGAGATCATGTTGCAAGGTTAAGAGAACATTTAATTGGGCATCTTGGAATCTGGGTTCAAATCCAGTTTCTGCTACTTACTGTTTAATTTGGGACATGTTTAAATTCTCTGCACCTCAGTTTCTTCATGAATAAATGATCTCAAAATGCCCTTCTACCCCTGATACTCTGTAATCCAATCTTTAAAAATAAGGAGTATCTTTAGATTGTGCTGTACGGTGGTGGAAAGCATCTGTAGTTAGAAAACTCGGGTGCTTTCCTCAAGCACTTAACTGCTCAGGGCATCAGTGTTGCTAGTATATCACATTCCAATGGTGGCAATAATACTTGTACCTCTAACTTCAGGCTTGTGGTGAGGAAGGTACTTTGTAAGCCTTTAAAAACATTGATCATTTGGCATTGTAGAGGACTCCATTCATCAAGGCAGGAGTAACCAGTCTCTGACTGAGCCCACAGGACCTGGGGAGTTGTCTTGGCCACCGAGAGATTAAATGAGTAAGCTTGATGGCCGGTGGTCAGGCCACCAGTAATTTCAGCATTAGTCTACAAACCCAGGTCTCGACAATGGCACACCCAGTCCCTTTATCCGTTGTGAGAAGCTGCCCATAATATTAGAGCTAGACAAAAGAGGTATTTTTACTCCAATGCACAAATGGATACATGAGCTCATCTAGGAGGATATTTCCTCTAAAACATTGTAGTTTGCTACCTATATATACCTGCCAGAGGTACACTGGGGCTAGCTTGTGGACAATTCACAGTGTGAGCATTTATACCTCAGAAATCAACAGACAATACAAATCAGAGCTGGATCTATTGTTGATTGTTTAGACTTAAGGAAATTATGAAGAAAATGTTAATAATTCAGACTAAATTTAAAAATGTGTTGTTCATTTTCAGAGAGCTGATTGTCAAACATTTACCAGCACACTCCTGTTTCCCAAGACTCCATCCTCATAAGAAATGTCAACAAAATATAGAGGTATCATTGAAAATTTTCCTAAATGAAATGGACCATTCTAGCACAGGGCTAGAACTATACACAAAATAAGTGCTTAATTAATGCTCATTCATTCATTCTACCTCATTCTAATAGGATTTTAGCTCCTTGAAGGTTAGGGGTTTTACTGTTTTTGTCTTTGCATCCACAGTGCCTAGTATATAGTAGGTGCTTAATAAATGGATAAATCATTGATTGAATGCATGAAAACCCTTATCCTTACTCCTCTCTTCGGGGCTTCCCCAATTCAATCACTGGCTATGGATAAACCCATCTTAGCAGGTCAAGCAGTTCACTAGGGTTTGTGAATGTGGCCTAGAGTTCATGTCAACAAAGAAGCAATTACATACCTCAGTGAACACAAAAACAACATTTGAATAATACTCTGTCACAGGGAAGAATTAAGAGAGAGCAGTGGTCTCCATAAACAGTACTTGCAATGGCCACAAACCTCTCCAAGTCAAGTTACAACTTGGCAGAGTGTAGGGCATGAACTCTCTGCCCTCCCTCTCCCTCACCCCGCCCCACTCATGCCAGAGTTCCAGTCGGCTAGGCACTGGGCACAGGGCTCCGCTGGGAAATGCACCAAGTGCCCACAAACAGCAAGTCTGGGAAAGCTTGCACAATCCAAATGTAGGGGAGGTGTGGGAGCCCTAGATTTGAAAAGCTTGTAAACAGTGATTGCCCTTGCTATACACAGGCGTTGTTCTCAAACCTCATAAATAATTACTATATTGGCCCCAAATCTCATAAGGCATGATTGCACTGGCTGTTCACAGTGATTGCACAAATAAGTTGATTTGCCTCTTAATTCCCTTTTTCAATCACCAGGAATGAAACAATCTTGGGAACCAAACCAGCTTCAAAAAATAAAACCAATGTTGCAGATGCAGAATAACAATAATAACTCATTGTAGGATTTCATAAGGGTTGAACACAACAATGTGAACCAGTTAGGCAAGTATTATGATCCTTATTTAACAGAGAAACTGAGACCCAGAGGGGTAGAAGGTAGACCCTATATTGGGCAGTTGTTCTTATAGTGCTTCATACCCTCAAATTGCAGTCAAATTCATTCATAAACTCTACTTCAACCTTGTCAGGGTCTGTGTTCCTAATTAAAAAAGGCCAATTAGTGCTACAGGAAATACACTGATTAGGACTCCGGAGACTTGGGCTCCAGCCCCAGTCTCCATCAGCTAGATTGGTAACATTGAGTAAGTCACTTCCCCCATTCTAAGCCTCAGTTCCCCCATTTACAAATGGAGACTAGGAATTAGCTGGCCTCTAAAGCTACTTCCACCTCTAGGAGCCTAAGATTTTGAAGAAGTAAGAACTTTTCCTGATTCTTCATTCCCCTTCTGAAATGAGCTGTTAGCCCACATGTTCTTGTCTAGCTACTTGTTACCCATGTGACCATGGACAAGTCACTTTCCCACAATTAGACTCAGTTTCCTCCTCTGTACTAAGAAGAAGTTGGACCAGGTGATCTCCAAGTTCCCATCCAGCCCTAAATCTTATGATACAATCCAGGTCTCTCCTGATTCCAAGTCCAATGCTCCTTCCATTTTACAATACAGTAGAATGAGGGACCATAGCCCAGTGAAAAAGAGGGGTGGACAAGAAGTCACAAGTCCTTAGCTCAAATCCCAACTCTGTTACCTACTACCTGTGGGACCTTGGACATAATACCCAAACTCTCTCGGCCCCATCTTGTCATCTATAAAATGAGTGGGTTGCATGAGATGACCTCTAACGTGCCTTCCAGCTGGGATGCTAGGACTATTTATCTTCTACTTGCCTAAATGTCTTGCAAGTTGAAGAGTCTCCAAGCTCTGACTCTTGCCAACAGGATATGGATTAGACCTGGGATTTTATTTGTATAGGGAACACTTGGGTAAGGAAACTCCTTCTTTACAACACTTATAGTCTTAGAGAGCTGCCTAGAACAGGGAGAGGTAGTGACCTGTCCAAGGCCACACAACCAATATGTGTCAGAGGCAGCCCAGATCTTCTCAGCTCCAAGGTCATCATTCTCCCCACTGTCAAGTTGCCACTAGAATTACCTAGAAGATAATAGTGTTGGATTTGCTTATTTACTTATGGATGATTATGAACTCTTTCAGCATTAGGTGGTCTTAATAAGAGAAGACCTGTGTCTGAATCCCAGCTACACAAATGTGAGTTATTATCATTGAATATTTTGGCCAGTGATGACAAAGATAGCATGAAAGTCAACTTTCTAGAAGATACAAATCCGGGAGGGCAGTGGGTCACCCTACCAGCTCAGAGGTTCAAGATTTCCCTACCTTTATATATTGCCTATAATGGGCTTGAGTGGGAGTGAGGTAGGTTCCCTCGTTAGGACTACTGGTTGACACACAGATCATTGTTGTTCAGTCATTTTCAGCTGTGTCCTACTCTTCATGACCCCATTTGGGGTTTTCTTGGCAGAGATACTGGAGTGGTTTGCCATTTCTTTTTCCATTTCATTTTATATGAAGATAATTTATCCAGCACCACTTCCAGTACACACATACACAAACACACACACACACACACACACGGTTGTTGTTGCTGTTCAGTTGTTTCAGTCATGTCTTACTCTTCATGATCCCACTTGGGATTTTCTTGGCAGAGATACTGGAATGATTTGCTATTTCCTTCTCCAGCTTACTTTATAGGTGAGGAAATTGAGGCAAATGGAGTTAAGTGGCTTGCTCAGAGTCACACAGCTAGGAAAGCATCTGAGGAAAGATTTGAATTCCGGAAGATGAGTCTTCCCGACTTTAGGTCTGGCACTCTATCCACTGTGCCACCTAGATGCCCCTCCTACAATAACAACATTAATATTATTACTAAATATTAATATTAATAGCTACCTGATAGAATTTTGGGCTGCATTAATGGAGGCTCAATGTCCAGAGTGAAGGAGATTATGGTGCTCCCAACCTTTGTCCTGGTCAGACTTCATCTGGCCTATCGTGTGCATTTCTGGGCATTGCATTTTAGGAAGATAAATTGGTTGTATCTAGAGAAAGGGGAATCAAGACCACGAGGGAATTGAAAACTGTCATATGAGGGTCAATCAGGGAAATGGAGGATGATTACCTCAGAGAAGAGAAAACTTGGTTACTAACATGAGAATTGCCTTAGGCCTCAGGAAGCAGAACTTGGAATTATGGGTAGGAGTTGCAGAGAGGGAGATTTCAGCTGGATTCAGGGAGGAAAAAACCTATCCTAACATGAGCTTTCGTAGGGGGAAAGGGCTGCCTCATTAAATAGGAAATTCTGCTACCAGATATCTTCAGGCAGAGGCTAACCATATTCTAAGATGTTGTAGAGAGTATGATGGCTTTGGTCCAGGTTGGATTAAATGCCCTCTGTGGCCTCTTCCAATACTGAGGTTATATTATTCCTTTTAAAGGAGGCAAGTTGGGTTCATTTTGATCTGATCTCACTTGTAGGATGCTAGCTTATGTATGATGATAGTTTATATAACTAGATGAAGTACAAAAAACCCAAACTCTTTAGATTGCTTTATTGAACACCAGCCACAGTGCCATGATGGAGCCTGTGCCAGAACTACCATCCCCATTTTACAGAGGAGGAAACCAAAGCCCAGGATGGTTTAGCAAGTTGTTCAAGTTTATATGACTAGTAAGGGTCAGAGCTGAGAAATGAACCCAGAGTCTTTGAGTAGAGATGTGATACCTTTTGTGTTGTTCCATCCAAGAGAATATGGGGCAGGGACGTGTTCAGTAAGATGCACCCCAGTCCAGAGATCTAATAGGGCAGGCTTGAACCACCAAACCCTATGGGGGAGGACCTCAGCCCTGTGGCTAAACCCCTAATCATTATTTGTTTAGTGGGTTGTTTTCTATTCCACAAGATTCAGAAGATGGAATAGCTTGGTCTAGGCCCTATGCTGATATGAGAGGTAGAAACAATGTGGACTAAAGTGGTACAGTGGGACAGTGTCCAAAGGAGGGGAGAGAAGGTCAGGCCTGGGGATAGAGGGGGATGTGCCCAAGGCTCAGGACTTGAGACAAATTAGCTAAGACCTAGGATTTGGATGGGGGCCATCCCACAGACATCCTTGTGTAACGCTACACAAGATTTAGTGCATATAGTTCTATAGTCTCCATCACAATTGTATTGGATGTTACATTTATTGAGCACCTGATATGTTCCAAGATGTGTTTTTGTCTTTTTTATGGCATAATCCTGCCCATGGAGAATATATGATTTAATGTTGAGGGATACAACACATACACAAGGAAGTATGACACAAGGTGGGATGTGATAAGGGTAAAGAATCACAGCATCCCAGAGGGAGGTGGAAGGAGCCTTAGAGATTACCCAGCCCACCTTCTCTCATTTTAGAGATGAGCATCTCAAGGCCAAAAGTAGGGCAGCAATCCACATGAGGTCATATGATAGTAAATGTCAGGTCATGGATTTGAACACAGGTCCCTTGCCTCCAAATTCAGTTTTCTCAAGTAAATATCCAGATAAAGTACTCCAAGAAAATTTGAGGAGTAAGAATTTGGGACCTAATTATAGAGAACTTAAAGGGCCAGGCAGAGGAGCTCAGGTTTTATCTTCCAGACAAGTGAATACTCTCGAGATGAGAAGGGTCACGGTCAATGAGGAGAGTGCCTTAGGGAGCCACAAAAATGAAAAGGATGGTGGGACCTCTTGTACAGTCACAGAGAGAAAGAGCACAGTCCACCATTCCCCAGGGAGTCTGGTATGGGCCTCTGTGGGGGTTAGGGGAGGAAGGTAGGAAGACGGGATCCTGGGGTTAGAGGCCCAGGGCCAGTCAGACAGGCACAGATGTGGAGCTCGGAGGAACCTCAGGGCCATCCAGTCCCATACCCTCATTTTACAGATGAGGAATCTGAGTCCCAGAAAGACTAGGTGGCTTGACCAAAGTCACACAGATGACCTCAAAATCCTCAGAAGCTCTGACTCCAAAGCCAGAGCTCTTCCCATTGAACCACACTGCCTCCCTTAGTCCTACCTGGCATCATGAGCCATCAGAGCACCTGAAGACAAGGTACAGATGTCTGCCTGTTGGAGCCCTGGAGCATAGTCCCAGTAGCCCCATGGTAGTTACGGTTTCCACAGATGGGTGACTATTACAACAAGAAGGAAAAAAAAACAAGCATTTACTAAGTTCCTACCATGTTCCAGGCACTGTGCTAAGCACTTTACCAATATCTCACTGTATTCTCAGGACAACCCTGGGAGGTAGATGTTATTGTCATTCATTTTACAGTTGAGGGAACTGAGGTAGACAGAGATTGCCCAGGGATACACAGCTAGGAAGTATGTGAGAGCAGATTTAGTCTAGGTGAGAGCTGGCAAAAGTCCCTGGTTTATTTTGTTTTCAGGACAATCTGTTGGGGGGTAGGGCTAGGGGGACCGTCAGTGTATCTGCCACAGGCAAAGGCTTATATGTTCTCTTTAGTGACTGATAGAAGGAACAGCTGATAGGATCTGGGAGGATTCAGAGGATCTCAGACACAGAGGCTCAGGGGATGGCACTGGTATGAGTGGGTAAGGCCAACGCAAATTTGGCAGGCTGTCTAGAATTTTTATGGCCCAGTAATTTATTAAGTGTTGTCAGGCTAGTAAAAGAAAAAAAAAAGATAGGCCAGGGAACTTCTTGGCAGGCTGGTAGTTTTCCAAAAGAACTATCTCCAAGATTTCTGCTGATTAAATTAATACTAGATGGATGGGTCTTTCACAGAGTTGAGTTAAAATGAGTTCTAAACCAAGAAAAAAGGGGAACAAACCACATTAATTTGCTGAAATTCCTACCAAAATTAAATGTTATTTTTTTAAACCAGGAATCATACTTGTTGATTGACTGATAACCAGACCATCAAATTACTCTGTGAATTAACTCAATGTAATTTATGAGATTACCATCTACGAGTTTTGCTGCGTTTGCATACACTGCACGAGCCTAATGAAGTATACATAGAGGCCCTACACATACATTTACCTACTAAGAATACGGCTCTGGCAATAGTAAGTCAACATGGCATATGGAAGGACGTGCAGATCCCATGAGAACTAACAATCTTGTGTCTAACATTAATCCTCTGTTTTAATTGAACTAGTCATTCAACCTTTCTAAGGCTTAGTTTCATTATTTGTGAAATAGAGTGGCAGTGGTGAGCTCCATGATCAGTGAGGCACATGGAAAGGGAATTTTTTTCTCGAATCAGAGGACCTGGGTTCAAATCCTCTCTTTGACACTGCTTACATGACCTTAGGGATGTCATTTAATCTTCATGGGTCTCAGTTTCCTCACATGTAAAATGAGGAAATTGGAATAGGTGGCTTCTGACATCCTTCCAACTTCCAAATATAAGCCTATTAAATTTTACCTAAGTTCCTTTCAAGCTCGGATATCCTATAAAAATTGACCTTTTCTAGTGGTAAGAGTAACAAGGCCTCCTTAGTCTCAACACCCTATCACAGACAGAAACTCCCTCTATTTAGGGATAACATTTCCCCCAATTTGTCTTGGCCTCTGACAACAGACATATTTTCTCTTTTTTTCCACTGCAGAGGTCCAGCCCTTCCAGGCCCTTTCTCCCTTGTACAACTACCTGCAGCTCTGTATTCTAATCTCTAGATTCCAAACACTAGAACCAAAAAGAAAATATCAGCCTAGAGAATATTTTGATGTTCCTTCAGACAATAACATCAACAACAAACATTTGGATTTGGTTTGGCATTGAGCAAACTAGTGCAGTTCATTCATTTCTTGGTTCATGATTGAATCCAAGTCCCCAGACAAAAGGAATGTCCCCAAAATGTCCCCAAAAAGTTGATTCCAACTTGGTCTACACAATAGCAGACAGATCTGGATGTTCTTAGCCCAACCAACTGTTCTAAAGAAGCATGGTGACTCATTTCCATGTTTCTCCCAAGTCAGGTCTCCCAACAATTCCTGTACTATGGTTCTCCCCATACAGGGCCAAAATCTTATTTTTGCGGAGCTATCGCAGTAATCAACCCTTTGTTTTCATAAGAGGGGAGGAGCGGGGGAGCTGTCAAAAGCCTTGGTTCTTTATCTTTCTTTTTAAGGTTTGACCCATTTTCACATCTTAGATCAATTAAAGTCGACATACATTTACTACTTTGTGTAAAGCATTAAATTAGCTACAAATATATATATATAAAAACCCATGATTCCCACCCTCAAATAGTTTATAATTTACTAATAGCAGGAAGACAGACATGCTACAAATATGTTTGGTGCAAGGTAGCGTGTGGAAGGGGGCAAAACAAAGCTCTAGATCATGTTTAGTGACTTTGGGAATAGAGCTCCAGTGGTGTGAGGAATTCACTGCTCCACCAACAGTACATCCGTGTTCCTTTTCCCTCCCAACTCTTCTAGTAACTACCATTTTCTTCTTTTGTCGACCTTGTCATTCTGATGAGTGTGAGGCAGAACCTCAGAATGGCTTTAAGAATTTTTTTTTTTTATCATGGCTCTTCATAGCATACATTTCTTCTTTTGAAAACTTTCTGAAATAGATTATACATAAGCAAATTAGCACAACAACCTAGTCTTTGGTAAACCCAAAGATCCCAGTTATCAGGGCAAGAAATCACTATCTAAAAATTGCTGGGAAAAGTAGTCTGACAGAAATTAGGTATAGAATATCTCACATTGTATACCAAGATATACGCTCAAAATCGATACATGGCTGAGACATAAAGGGTGACATCATAAGCAAATTAGGAAAGCATGGAAGAAATCACCTGTCAGATCTATGGTTACAAAAGCATGACTAAATAAGAGATTGAGAAGTTCATAGGAATGAAAATGGATAATTTTGATTATATAATTTTTTTTTTTAATTTGCAAAAACAAAGCCAATGTAACCGAAATACAGAAGAAAGGCACTAGGGGAAAATTTGGCAGCAGGTTTCTGATAAAGGGTCTCAAATATATAGGAAAATGATCCAAATTTATAAAAATAAGACCAGGGGCAGCCAGGTGGCTCAGCGAGTAAGAGCACCGGCTCCAGTGTTGGGATGACCTGGAGAACGAATCCCGTGCTCAGACACTCAGCACCACACCCAGAAATAACTGGCTGTGTAACCTTGAGCAAGTTACTTAACCCTGATTGCTTTAAAAAAGTTTTTTTAAATAAAAATAAGACCAGTTCTCCAATTTATAAATGGTCAAAGGATATGAATAGAGCATTTTCAAAGGAAGAAATCAAAGCTATCTATAGTCATATGAGAAAATGCTTTAGATCACTAATAATTAGAGAAATGCATATTAAAACAATTCTGAGGCACTACTTCACACTTATCAGATTGGCTAAGATGACAGAAGAGGAAAATGACAAATACTGGAGGAGTATGGGAAAACAGGCATACTAATGTACTACTGATTGGAACTGGGAACTGGTCCAGTCATTCTGGAGAACAATTTGAAATGATGCCCAAAGAGCTTTAAAACTATGTATACTCTGATTCAACAATGCCACTACTAGATCTATATCTCAAAGAGATCACTACACTAAGATACTCAATTTAGTTTGGTCTCTCTCCTTACCCTCCTCCTCTGTTGGGACAAAGTTGGCAGGAAACATGACTTCTCTAATTTTCTAGTCAAAAATGGGGAGAAAATAAAATATTTTAAATTTTTTTAAAAAATAAAAAGCCTTTTCATATAGTTTAACCACTTATCGGGGAATGGCTCTCATTCTTATATATTTGTATCAATTTCCTAAATATCTTTGGATATTAGACCTTTAGCCAGGAGTCTTGTGAAATTCAAGTGAGATAAATGATATACAGAACTCTGAAAATCTTAAAGTGCTAAATAAATGTCAATTATCATCATCAACATCATCATCATCGTCATGATTATCAGCATACTACCAGGATATAATCTTGGTCCATTGTTATCATGTCTCTAGACTGTGGATGACTTTATTCCTTGAGCCTTCTATTGCAGTCCTACTGAACTCAAGCAACGGTTATAGAGCAATACAAGAGTGTGCTGGGGGAAAATTATGCACACACATTTAATCAGCAATAGTAATATTTTCTTAAGCCTAAACAATCAGTAAAACAACATATCAAGTCCTAATGTATAGTGACTTCTGATTCCTGAGGTGTAAATTGTGTAAATCTTCACACTGAAAATTTAGCAATTATCTCAAGGAAGCCATTTAGAGTTGGTTAAGCACATGCCTTCCCTTAAAGGAGAAAAATGTTGCAGAGTTTTTTTTCCAGTTAATTATTTTCATTCTCATTTGTACTTCATTAATCTTATTTATGAAAATGCCTTCAATTTTATGTAATAAAAATTGCCCATTTCTTCCTATAGAAGTCAAGAACTCTCCCTCTACTCATAATTATTTTTCCTCCTTCCATTCTCATTTGTTTATGATATAGCTGTTTATATTTAGGCCATTTGTCCATTTGGGTTTTATAGCAGTATATAATGTAAGATGCTGGTCTAAACCTCATTTTTGCCAGATTACTTTCCAGTTTTTCTCCTAGGTCTTGTTTACCTGTCTGTTCCATTAGTCAACTTTTCTATTTTTTTTAACCAGTATCAAATAGTTTTAATGATTGCTGCTTGGTAGGATAGTGGAAGTTTGTACCCCCATGGAGCATGCATAAGGATGGGCCATTACAGGCAATCCCATAAAGGAGTGTATCTGGGTTTCCTCGGTGACTTGGGGCCATGTGGGTTAGCACTGAGGGACTTGTATTTTGAGATAATGAAATAATTCCTTTACTGGTCATTGAAAAGGAAAGAATGCTGACTCGGTGGATGTTAAAGAGGGAGAGACTCTACCCTTAGTCAACCTTGCTTCCCATTTGATGAATTAGCCATGACCATTTAATGTTCTCTCAAGAGGGTTTCATCCCTGGGAAGATAGAGCTGTTGCCTTTCCCAAAAACTGACACTAGGGTAGATATGAATATTTGGCAGCTAAAGCCCACGTAATGCTCTCAAGGCAATTTTCAGACTGGTTTGGGGGCTGCATCTTCTGTTTTTGCTTCTTTACTAAATATAGGTGGTTAAGCAGTACGCAATCTTGTGAGTTTGAAAGGGTCCCTCAGAATGAGCTGTCTGGCATCAAGATGAGTGTTTAAGAACTAAACCTTTCTTGGAGAAGATGAGCCATGACAAGAAGGTGGGTTCCATTCTTGGCCTCCCTCACCAGATGATGTGAATCTAAAGAGAACTGTTTGTATACAGTATACACCTGTATACAGGTGAAAGGTAAAATGCCTATTCCTCAGTCCTTCAAACTGTTTCACACGTTGATGTTTAAGTCTCAACCTCCTGGGACAGTGATTATAAGTTATTGCTTCGGGTTTAAAATTTTCGTCAAGTATGCTTGAGGATATCTCACATTAAATACTTCTTTTCCATATGGAGGAAATAAATGGCTGTCCTACACCTGATTTATATGGTACGTTAAGTACCTTCCTACTCCTCCATTTTGCAGGGGATTCTATGTATGAGCCAAACCTCAACTTGAAGTACTTTTGCCTGGAGCTTCAGGCTGGGGACACAATGAGCCAGAGACCTCTCTAAGTGGAGGCCAGGCTCCCCCAGGACTGAACTAAATTCAGAATTGAGATGGATCCCTTATTGGAGAGAGGCTATGTGAGTGCACCAGCCCTCCTGGGCCCAGTAGTGGCTCTCTTTATTACAATAGTACAGTCTGAGGAAATATCTAGATCATTAGTAGACTGCAATTGTTTAGTTTATGGGGCGCATGACCTAGAGTCAGGAAGAGCTGGGTTTGAATCCCACCTCAGGAACCTGCTAGCTGTGTGATCCTAAGAAGGTCATTTAACCTCTCTAAGTCTCAGTTTCCTTCTATAAAATGATGCTAATAATAACACCTTCCTGACCGGGTTAATTCAAGACTCATATGAGACAACGTAAGTAAAGTGTTTTGAAAACCTTTTAAAAGCACTATGTAAATTTCAATGATCATCATCATCATCATCCTTATATAATAGTTTTAGAGCTGGAAAGGGCCTTTGATCTCATCTATTCCAGAGAAACCCTTGGAAGTTTACTGAAGGACAAGGGGCACCTTTTCAGCATAAAATAAAATATATTGGATTACCAAGGAAATCAATTATATTTAAATATAGTTATCACAATATTTTTAAAGTCCACAAATCCCAGTTTAAGAAACACCCATCTTGGAGTGGCCAGGTAGCACAGTGAGTAAGAGCACCAGCCCCAGAGTCGGGATGACCTGGGATCGAATCCGGGCTCTGATACTTAGCACCACACCCAGAAATAACTGGCCATGTCACCTTGAGCAAGTTACTTAACCCCAATTGCTTTAAAAAAGAAAAAAAAATACCCATCTTACAAATCAAGAAACTGGAACTCAAAGAGGCCATGACTTCTCTACAGTCATCCAGGTCATAAATAGCATGTCAGGGATAAAATTATCTAGAAGAACTTGAGGAGGTAGTCTCTGCCCTGGTCCTGCTGTCTCCCTTTTCACAAGAACTAGGAAAGGCTTCGTAGGAGAGAAAGCTCCTGAATAAAACCTTAATGGAAGAGAAGGATTCCAAAAGGGGGTAGATGAAGAAGGAGCATGTTCCTGAGCATGAAGAATAGCCTCTGTGAATTCCTGGAAGTGAGAGCTGTCAGGCTACAATGAAGAAAAAGTAGGGTAGCCCAAGTATTGTCCTCTCCTGGCATTCCTAAAGGATGGTATGGATGGAGATGCCTGCTAGGCCACCCTTCCCTGCCATGAAGAATATAGTACAAAAAGGACAGAGAGTAGAGGCCCTCCAGCCATCTGTGACAAGAGGGACCCACAGCTATTGCCCTCCAGAGTGCCAGGAAAAAATAGAAAACTGGAAGCACCCAAGTATGAATCACCCACAAAGGAATTCAAAGGAAGACGCAGGTTTCCTTCTATGCTAGTCATCTCCTTACACTGGCCTACACATCAGAAATATACTTACATGTAGAGAACTTAGTTGGTTTGATTGGACTTGCCCATTAATTTTTTTTCAACAGTATTTCTGAGATAAGGGGATGTCTCTAAGTGCCCACAATGGGAATTTGGAAGACATGCAGGCAGCGTGTGGGGAGAGCAGAGACCCCTTTGGCCAGGTCCTGGAGACGTGCTAAAAATGTTGGAAATGACAAAGAGAATAAAACTCCAGAGAAGAGTTCTCTAAAAGCCAAGCACACACAGCTCCAGGTTCTCTAGGATTAATTGTCCCTCTTGTTGCTTTGTTTAAAATAAGCTCTGACCAAAGGGCTGCTCTGTAATCATCAGCCTTCTCAAGGTCACCTTAGCCCCTTCAAAACCTCATGTCCCCAGAAGTGGAGCTCTGAACTTACAGGCTGTATCTAACATTTGGGAGTATAGGAAGAGTCTCTTAAATGATCTCTCATTGGTTCGTCCCCCACCCCCAAGCCAGAGTTTCTCTTGGGAACATCGGGATTTAACTTACTTCCTCCTCTCAGAGTTCTTCCTGGAAATATCAGAATGGGGTTCATTTCCAAAAGGGCCCTCAACTCTCATATGAGTTCTCAGACTAACAAAACATTGAATATAGACCAGGTTTTATTTAACCCAGAAAAAAAAATGCTAAGAATTTTCATCCAAAGCCATAAATGGTTGAGATTATACTCCCCTTCCCAAATACAAAGTAGTCAGGACTCAAGAGAGACCATTCTCCTTTCCTCTTTGGTGGGCTTCTGCCTCCCCCAAGTTCCTCCTGACTATGGTATTCCTCTAGGTGGGCCCCCTCAAATGGCACCACCTGCAAAGGTAAAGAACTCAAGGTTGCTAGAGTATCGGGCAACACTCTTCTCTGGTGAGTTCCACCTTTCCCATGAACACAAATATATGCACCCTGACTTACAGTACTACTCTGGGTGGGATCTCCCTACAAGAAGGAGCTAGAAAGTCAAGCATATCTACATTCAGAGTACCAGCAAAGGTATGGTTAGTCCTTCATCCCTTTTGTGTCTCTAACTATTGACATCTTTTCTTCTTCCACACCTCTCACTCCCTATTGATCTTTGTTTATATCTGATCATTTGGTGCCAGTTTCTCCTCTCCTAGAGAGCTGCATGGTTGCACTGGTCTTTGTCTGTATTTGACTAACTAACTAACATATCTGTCTCCAGACTTCCTGTCGGTCTGGGTCTCCATCTGACACAGGTTCTTCTATGCACATGATTCTGGAGAGGGACCATGCAGATGTTCAGACCTCTCTCCAGGAAACCAGGTCCCTGACTCTCTCCAGCTCCCCTGTTTAGCAAGGCCAAGTTCATGGTGGAAGCTTAGGTGTGTGAACTAGCCATGAACTTGAGTCAGTACCAGTACAGGGGCCTCATCAGCAGGCAATGAGGACTTGATGCTTACCTAGGGACTTCACATTTGTCAAGGGGGTGGATGCAAGAGGGAGGAGGGCTTCCTGATGAGGCACACTTGCTACATTAGGATAATAAGATTTAAACACAGAAGAAATCTTAGCAATCATCCATGCCAGCCCACACAATTTAGCTCGGAACCTCCCTGGAAAGGGCTTTTTTTTCCATTTGCTTAGATAGTTAGAGATAGAGATAGATATATTAGCAAAAACCACTACCTGAGACTCCATAGAGAAATATACTTCTGTCTGGGTGGCCCTGAAAAGTTTAGACATCTCCAATTCAAGAGATATTTATGAAGAACCCACTATTTGCAGAGTACTGTGCTGAACTCTGGTGTTGTTCAGTTGTTTTTCAGTCATGTCTGACTCTTTGTGACCCCATTTAGGATTTTCTGGGCAAATATATTGCAGGGGTTTACCATTTCTTTCTCCAGTACTTTTTACAGATGAGGAAACTGAAGCAATACATAGGGAAAAGAGAAAGGGAAGGGAATAAGTATTAATATAGCACCATCTCTGTGCCACCACTGTGCTAAGCACTTTTTACAAATATTATCTCATTTGTTCCTCACAATAACCCTGGGAAGGAGGTACTGTTATCCTCATTTTATTAACAGAAGTTAATGACTTACCTAGGGTCACACAACTAGTGAATGTCTGAGACTGGATTTGAACTCAGGTCTTCCTAACTCCAGGCCCAGTGCTCTATTACTATGTCACCTAAATGTATGAGCATATGGTCTTAAGAATCTGAAATTTATGTCCTAGAGATCACCTGATGTTGAGCCTTTAATTTTTTCTATTTCTGGAAGAACCTCCCATTTCATCTGCTGAATTTTTGTATGTACTTTACAGCGCAAATCAAAAATCAAATCCTCCCTGAAGCATTTTCTGATTCATGCAGCATATAAGATCTTTCCATTGGAATTCAATAATGCATTAATGGATTATATGACTAGCCCGGGGTCACACAGATAATAAGTGTCTGAGGTCAAACTTGAACTCAGGTTTTCTTGACTCCAGTCCTAGTACTGTATCCATTGTATCACATAGCTGCCCACTGGATCCTGGGGGTAATACAAATTTGTAATAAGATAAAGTACCTCTTTCATGGAGTTTGTAATTTAATAGGGCATAAAATACAAACTCAGATATTCCATTACATACATACACAGACATATACACACACATAATACATGAACAGTACATTAATGTGGCCCAATGGAAGGATCTCATCAACTGAGAAAATCAGGAAATGCTTCAGGGAGGACATGATGTTTGATTTGTGATTTAAAGTATGTACAAAAATTCAGCAGATAAAGGTAGGGTGGGTAGCTATTCCAGAAGTAGAGAAGCAGAAAGGCTCAATGTCACAAATTCCCTATGACATAGATTTCAGATTCTTAAGTTCATATGCTTATGTGGTACAGTAATAAAGTACAGGGCCTGGAGTTAGGAAGACCTCAGTTCAAATCCAGCCTCAGACATTCACTAGTTGTGCGACCCTGGGCAAGTCATTTAACCTATGTTTATAAAATGGGAATAATAACAATACCCCCTTCACAGGGTTGTTGTGAGGATCAAATAAGATAATATTTGTAAAAAATGCTTAGCACAGTGGTGGCACATAGTCAGTGCTATATTAATGCTTATTCCCTTTCCTTTCCCTTCTCCCTATTAGATTAAATAATACATTTTTCTTGCACTCATGTCTTTCTTACTTGCATATTACAAAAAGGGGTGAAGCTTGCTTTCAGCTTAAGGGGAAAAATATTAAGGTGCGTAGTTTTGTGTGTGTGTGTGTATTTGTGTTTTGTTTTGGTCAACTCATTGTTGCCCAGTCCTATTAAGAAAAAATAAAAAAAACCCAACAATTTTTGGCTCAAAAGTACAATATTAATTTGGCTCATGATTGATTTCAAAGCTTTTTATTTGAGCTGCATAAAATTAATTATTGCAAAATACAGTATTTAGGTTCCAGTCCAATGTTTATGGAAGGCCACAAGTTAAATATATGACTGATTTTTAGATTAAGTGATTCAATCACTTCCTGAAATTAGAAAGATAAAGAATATGAAAAACATAAAGCAATGTTGTTGTGTTGCAGGTTCTCTCTGGCCAAAGGGTGATCTTGAAACCCAGAAAAAGGCAGAGGACCTGAAGAGAGTAAGAGTTTCAGAAAGCCTCATTTGGGAATCAGAGAAAAGACTACAGGGACACTCCCCCTGCAAAGTTTGCCTATATCCAGTATGGATAGAATAGCAAGGAAAGAATGAAATAAGGTAGGAAATGGGGATTTATAGGACTATGCTTTTATGTTGGTAGTATGTCTGGGGTGATCATGGTAAGCTTGGACAAGAACGGCTCAAGTCCAAGGACAGACACTGATAAGAGAAGGGGTGACTTAAGGAAACCAAGGAGGACCATTCTCTCCCCTTCACTTCCTAACTCTTGCTATGTAGGAAACGTAGCAGTATTCCAGGCTATGATTATCAGTTACCTGATAATCAGTCAGACTGGCCTGGTGAGGACAGGAGAGAAGGACCTTGAAAAAAGACAACAGCAAGAAGACATATTATTTCTATTAAGAAATACAGGGAAGAAACTTCTGGGTCATATAAGGAACAAGATGGAGAACCAGACATTTTCTCCTCAAACCTCTGCAAAACAGAAATTGTGTGCCAAAGATAAGGCAACTCCAGCTGTCTTCACAGTCTAGCACATTCAGAATCTAAAAGAATGTTAAGAATAAAACAAAATTATGAATTGATGCTCTGTGACCTGAGCTTACTCTGCAACACACCCCAACCTCCCACATTACTGACAGCAAGGTTGTACTAGCAGACCCAAAGACACAATACAGTTTTACAACCAAACTCACCCCTATACCCCAGTTCCCCCTCCCTCTTGCCAGTGCCATGGAGATCCTGGCTCACAGCTTCAGAAATTTACCCTGGCTTCAACGGATGGTCATGCAGTGACAGAGTGCTAGAGGCACAAAAGCCTGCTAAAGGCCATAGCCCTATAGCACCAATGCTACAAAGCTCTGAACTACCTATGTCAACAAAAGAACCAAATAGAGGGAGCGGGAATCTGTGTTTGTTGGGGATTGAATGGCAGGGGGAAGGAGTGCTGTGTAGTTCTCTGCCAAACTTGAAGGAAAAAGCACAGCATTTGGGGCAGAGACTACAGTTGGTTAAATATTAATTTCTCAGTGAGGGAAAAGGCTGAGATGCTTTGACAATTAGCCCCCAAGGAAATCACAGAAGGAAAAGAGTCAGAAAGTGAGTAAAAGGGAAAATAAGTGGAAAACAAAAAGACAGATATTATGAAAGATTTCAGGAAGAAGAAAATTCAATACCTTAAACAAAAACAGAAAAATCAACAGGGAAAATGGTAACAAGAGAAGGAAATACTGCCTCTATACATAGTAAAGGAGTTTAGGCATCTATGAATAAACATGACAAAACAAAGGAAAATGATCTAATACTTGATGAGAAAGAAAACCCTGTGGAATTTGAGGAGAACATGGAAGCACAACATACTGTTCCTTCACAACTTAAAAGAGAAATGAAAATTGCAAGAGCAGAATTTATGGCCTGCATGACAAAAATAACGAGCAGAATAGAAAAACTGGAATCTAAAATGGCAAGCCTCACCAAAGAAACAAAAGACAGACCAATATATGAGGAATGCAAACACACAGAAGCGAAGTAGAAGAAAGGAAACAAAAACAACAGCAGTAAGAGAAAACAAGCTCACTACGCAAAAAAACACAAAAAGCACAAGGATCTCAAAGACAGGATGCATAGAGAAAACCTTCTAGAAGAACACTCCAGGACAAATGCCCTTAAAACCATGATGAAAGAAATAATAGAAGAGAAACAGCCAGAACTTTAGAACGTAGAAAATGAAATTCCAATTGAAAGAATTCACAGATTTCTCTCCAGGAAAACAAATAAACTGTTGCAAAGTCCAAGACACATAGTTCTTTAATTTAACAGTACAGTTAAGGGGAAAAAAACAAATTCTGCAAACCATTAGGGAAAGAACTTCAAATACAAAGGTAAGGACATTTCAATAACTTAAGACTCTTTGGAATGAACTAGAAAACATAGAAGCAAATGGAATAATATATTTCAAAGAGCAATGGAGCTCAGGATACAGCCTATGGTGACCAACCCTGAAAATCCGAGTTTAACCATACAGGAAAAAATAGGGACTTTCAATAATAAAGAAGAGTTTGAAATATATTTAGAAAGAAAACCAGGGGGCGGCCAGGTAGCACAGCGAGTAAGAGCACCGGCTCCAGTGTTGGGATGACCTGGAGATCAAATCCGGGCTCAGACACTTAGCACCCACCCAGAAACACCTGGCAGTGTAACCTTGAGCAAGTTACTTAACCCCAATTGCTTAGGGGTGGCCAGGTGGCTCAGTGAGTAAGAGCACCAGCTCCAGTGTTGGGATGACCTGGAGATCGAATCCGGGCTCATATACTTAGCACCACACCCAGAAGTAACTGGCTGTGTAACCTTGAGCAAGTTACTTAATCCCAATTGCTTCAAAAAAAAAAAAAGAAAGAAAACCAGAACTGAAGAGATTATTTGCTTCTCAGACACTTCAGACAACAAAAATGCAAGAGATGTGAATAAAAGGTATGAATACATCCAACAGGTAAGGATAATAAACAGCAACAGAGTAATGACAGTGAGACATTTCTAAATGTCTCAAGGAGACAAGCATGAAGGCAGAAATCTGGTAGAAGCAGTATTGAAGAAGCAAACAGGACATTATGGACAGAACTTGGTGACAGCCTACCTATGGATTAAGAGGGGGAAGAAATATATAACTAGAAAAAAGTAACTAAAAAACAAAACCCCAAAGGTAAATGGATAAAAAACAAGAAGAATTAGAGGTATGGGGAAGAGAGCCAGTGAGAACACAGCTACCTAAAAAAAGAAAACAAAAAGATTATTGCAACTAAAGAAACATAATATTGTGTTTACAGCAGAATAAGGGGGGGTGATAATAACTTCAGGAAAAAGACCCAATTTTGGAGACAAATGGAATATAAACCTAATTGTTATAACTTTAAATGTGAATGGATTAAACAATCCAATAAAATGAAAAAGAGTGACAGATTGGATGAGAAAACAAAACCCTACAATTAAAGAACAAAAAGAAACAATTAAAAAAACAGACAAACACAAAATAAAACTGAGGAGAATGGAAAAAATTACTATAAATCAAGTTAATCCCAAAAAAGGCATTACCATCATGCTAACAAGGAAAAAAATTTTAAAAAAATAAACAGAAACAAACAAGGAAACTATATAGTGCTAAAAGGAACAATAGACAACAAACCAATATCAATAGTAAACTCATATGCTCCAAATGCTTTAGTATCCAAATTCATGAATGAAACAGTACCTGAGCTTCAAGAAAAAAATAGACAGTAACACAATAGTGATAGGAGACTTCAATATCCTTCTCTCAGTTTTGAATTAGTCTAATAGAAAGATAAATAAAAGGGAATATATGACACTGGATAAATTGTTGGAGGAACTAGAGTTAAAAGATTTATGTGTTTTTGTTGTTCAGTCATTTCAGTTGTGTACTATTTTTGTGACCCCATTTGCAATTTTCTAGGCAAAGATACTGGAATAGTTTGCTAATTCCTTTTCCAGTTCATTTTACAGATGAGGAGCTGAGGTGAAGAGGATTAAGTGACTTCCCAGTGTTACCCAGTTAGTAAATGTCTGAGGCCAGAGTTGAGTTCACAAAGCTAAGACTTCTTGACTCATCTGGTACTCTACTATATCACCTTGCTTCCCTAAAAGACTTATGGAATCTTCTCAATGGTAAAGCAAAAGAATATACATATTTCTTAGCACTACATGAATCTTTTACAAAAACTGACCATATGATAGGACACAGAGATATTATAAACAAATGTAAAAAGACAAAAATATATCCTTTATAGACCATAAGGCAGCAAAAATAGAAATAGACTGAGGGATCACAAACAAAAGATGCTGACCCAAATGAAGATTTAACAATGAAAATTTAAATAAGTGGGTCAAAGAACAAATGACAGAAACATAAAAAATATAATAATGAAACAATATACCAAAATTTGTGTTATACAACTAAAGCTGTACTCAGAGGGAAAAATCATATCTACATAGCGATATCTAATTAGCAAAATAGAAAAGGAGAGGATTAATGAACTGAATGTGCATATAAAATTAGAAAACCAAAAATAACAAAATCAAATTAAGCACAAAAGAAGACATATTGAAGTAAAAGGGGAAATCAATAAATTGGAAACAAAAACCAATAAAAATTATATATATAAGACTAAAATATGATTCTTTCAAAGGATAATAAAAATTAATAAATCCTTAGCAAATTCAATTTATTAAGAACAGAAAATCAATAGTATAGCAAATGAACATAGTGAAATCACAGAAAAACTAGTGAATTTTTAAAAATCAGAATATATCATATAAAACTATATTCTAAAAAATAAACAACCCTCCAAGAACACAAAAGAAACAGAATACCCTCAAAACTATATAATATTCAATCTGTCAGAGGACCAAATAGAGATCTTAAATAACCAAATTTCAGAAAAGCAAATAGTTCTATCTATAAAGTAACTATCAAATGGGGGGAAACCTATTGATTTGAAGGATTCACAGGAGAATTCTATTGAACTTCTAAGAATAATTAATGCCAATATTTCACAAATTATTCTTAAAAATTGATAAAGAAAGCACCCTACCAGAATACTTTTATGAGAAAAATAGAGTCCCAATACCTAAACCAGGGAAAGATAAAATACAGAAAGTAAACTATAGGAAACCTCATTAATCAACAATAACCAAAAATTTAAACAAAATTCTATCAGACTATGTTGATTTATCTAAGAAATCATTCATTGTGATAAAGTGGGATTTATACTAGAGATGCAAGGATGGTTCAACATGGGGAAAACAATTAGCATAATCAATAATGTTAAAAATGAAAATATCCAAAACTATGTGATCTCAACAGATGTAGAAAAAGTCATTGACAATGTACACTTAAACCCTACAAAATATAAGCAAAGAAAGCCTTTTTAATATTAAAAAAGCATCTACTGAAAACCAAAATCAAGCATCATATGAAATAGGGATGCACTAGAACTTTTTCCAATAAATACAGGAGGGAAACAATGATATCCACTATCCCCACTATTAGTTCTGGAAATGCTAGCAACAGTAATAAGAAAAGAAAAAATAAATCAAAGGATTAAAAATAGATAAAGATGAGATAAAAACTGTCTCTGCTGCTGATGTGATGATTTACCTGGAAAATCTTAGTGAATCAATAAATATATTAACTGAATAATTAATAGCTTCAGTAAAGTTGAAGGCTACAAAATAAATTCTTTTTTTAATGCTTTATTAACTTCTGATTTACATCATCTGTTTCCGCCAGATTTTGAGCTACAAATTTTTTCCCCATTTCTCCCCCACCCACCGCCCCAAAATAGCAGTCCCACAGGATATCCCTTCCTCCAGTCTGCTCTCTCCAACATTTTCCCCCATACTCCCTTCCACTTTTCCAGTGGATCTCTATGCCTCAGTGTCTGTATATCCCATTTCCTAATTACATGCAAGATGGTATTAATAATAGTATATATATATATGTATATATATATACAGAAACATATATATAAATATATATATATATACATACACATATATACATATATATATACATATTTGGATATTTGATTTCAAAACTTTCAATTCCAGATTCATTCCCCTTCTTCACCGTCACCCACCCCTACTGGGAAGCTACGCAGTTCAGCACATATATGCACATGTGTGGCTAATGCAAAACAATAACATAGTAGACACATTGTAAAAGACTGATTACACTTCCCTCCCTCCCATCCCACCTCCCACTTGTTCTACTCTCCACTTTGATCCTGTCTATTTTCAAAAGTGGGTGCTTCTAACTTCCCTCCCCGCCCCAGCCTACCCTCCCTTCTATCATCCCCCCTCTCATCCCCTTCTCCAATGACTCTCCTGTAGGGTGAGATACACTATTTAGTGTGTATTTCACTCCCTCCTCAAGCCAAATTCAATGGAAACAAGGTTGACCCATTCCCTTTTGCCTTCCTATTCTTCCCCTCCATTGTAACCATTTTCCCTTGCCTCTTCTGTATGAGATAGTTTACCCCAATCTCTCTCTCCCCATCTCCTCTCATTATATTCCTCTCTCACCTCTTAATTTCACCTTTTAAGTATCATCCCTTCCTGTTAAATTGGTCCTGTGCCCTCTATGTATACCTGTAAACATATACACACACATTCACAATATGTATTCATATGCCCATATACCCTCATATATAGATAAAATATATATATTTCTAATCCATTCAACTACTGAGAAAAGTTCCATAAGTTACAATTACTGTTTTTCCATGTAGGAATGTTAATAGTTCAACTTTGATAAGTTCCTTATGATTTCTTTTCCCTGTTTACCTTCTCATGCTTCTCTTGCTTCTTGTATCTGAATGTCAAATTTTCTATTCAACTCTGGTTTTTTCAGCAAGAATGCTTGAAAGTCCTCTATTCCACTGAATAACCATATTTTCCCCTGAAACATGATACTCAGTTTTGCTGAGTAGGTGACTCTTGGTTTTAATCCCAGATCCTTTGCCCTCCGGAATATCATATTCCAAACCCTTCAATCCCTCAGTGTAGAAGCTGCCAGATCCTGGGTTATCCTGATTGTGTTTCCACAATATTCAAATTGTTTCTTCCTGGCTGCTTGTAATATTCTCTCCTTAATCTGGGAATTCCAGAACCTGGCTATAATATTCCTAGGAGTTTTCTTTTTGGGATCTTTTTCAGCAGGTGATCAGTGGATTCTTTCAACCTCTATTTTGCCCTCTGGTACTAAAGCCTCAGGGCAGTTTTCTTTGAGAACTTCCTGGAGGATGATTTCTAGGTTCTTACTTTGGTCATGGCTTTCAGGCAGTCCAATAATTTTTAAATTACATCTCCTGGATCTATTTTCCAGGTCAGTGGTTTTTCCCATGAGATATTTCACATTGCCTTCTATTCTTTCATTTGTTTGGATCTGTTTAACAGCATCTTGATTTCTCATAAAGTCGTTAGCTTCCCTTCGCTCCAATCTAATTCTGAAGCAATGATTCTCCTCATTGAGCTTTTGAGATTCTTTTTCCATCTGGCAAATTCGACTTTTTAAGGCATTCTTCTCCTCATTGCCTTTTTGAGCCTCCTTTGCATTTGAGTCAGTCTGTTTTTTAAGGTATTATTTTCCTCAGTCAGGCTGTTGACTCTCATTTCATAATTTTCTTGCATTATTCTCATTTCTCTTCCCAATTTTTCCTCCACTTCTCTTATGCTTCCTAAGGTCCTCTATGACCTGTAACCAGCTTGTTTTTTTCTCTGAAGCTTTTGGTGCAGGTGTTCTGACTTCACTGTTTTCCTCCTATTCCATGCTTTGCTCTTTCTTGTCCCCAAAATAGGAGTGTATTGTTGGAATCTTCTGTCTGCTTAGTTTCCTTTGCCTGCTCATTTTGCCACTCAATTACTTGACTTATGGGCTTTTTGCCACAGTAGGGCTCTGCCACCAGACAGGGGAGCTTTCGTCCCAAACGCTGGGGTTTTCTCAGTTGCCAGAGGTATTAGATGGGTGCCCTCTCTGAGGTCTCCACACCCTCTGGCAAGCTGGACAGACAGCCCAGAACCTCCACCCTAGACTGCAATCCAGATCCAAGCAGGTTAAAGCAAGAGCGATTACCCCTCAGACTGGTGCTTGTTCCCCCTACACTCTGCAGGCCAAGAGCAGAAGCTGCCACGTGGCGCTGGCTGGCTGTGCTTTTTGCCCTGGGGGTAAAAGCCATGCACTCCCAATTACTGTCCCCAAAGTCCAGACTGTACTGACCTCTCACTTTGTCCTTTGTGTCTGTGTGTTGATAAATCTGGAAACAGCCACGGCTGCTACTGATCTGGAGTCCCTCTGGCCTGCGGCTGGTCAGGCCTGCCCTGGGGCTAAAGACTCGGTGTGGGGCTGGGCTTGGGCTCCCAGAACGCTACGCTCGATTCCTGCTGGCCTGCTGGGCTGTCCTCAGTGGAAGGTTTGCTTCTCTGTGTCATTTTGTGGGTTCTGCAGCTCCAAAGTTTGTTTAGAGTCTCCTTTTTACATGGATTGGGGAGGGTGGAAGCTGGAGCTGCGGGAAGGTCCTGCTTCTACTCCGCCATCTTGGCTCCACCCCCCCCCCCAAATAAATTCTTAAAAATCAATAGCATTTCTATATAACAATACAAACACAAGAAGTAGTAATAGAAAGGAAAATCCCATTCCAAATAACTACAAAATACACAAAATATCTGTCAATCAACTTCCCAAAGTACACAAAAGAATTGCATAGATTCAATTACAAAATGTTCCCTAAAGAAATAAAGAATAATCTAAATAGATGGAAGAATATTACTCATGGCTAGGCCATGCTAATATAATAAAAAATGGCAATACTATCAAAATTAACATGTTTTTAATGCTTTACCAATTAAATTACCAAGGGGATACTTTACAGAACTTGATAAAATAATAACAAAATGCATTTGTAAAAAAAAAACAAAAGATCTAAAATAACAAGAGAAATGATAAAAAATAAGGAAGGAGGAATAGCATTTTCAGACCTTAAGTTATATCATAAACATCAGTCAACAAAACCATATCATACTGGCTAATATAAAGAGATCTATGGAAATGACTAGACCAGGGAGATTTAGAAACAATGAACTCAGTAACCTAGTGTTTGCTAAAGTGGAAAACATAAGGGGAAAACTCCCTATTTGATAAATACTGTTGGGAATATTGTAAAGCTATCTGGCAGATATTGAGTTAAGACCAACACTTTATACCATATTCCACAATAATTATGAATGAATATATGATTTTAAAAGAAGTCTGAGACATCAACTTTGGCTTCTTAGGTAGACTCAAACAATGAACTTTTCTTAGTCACAGAAGGGAAGAAGAGGGACATTGCGAGACCCTCATTTACAACCTCCAATCAATCATAATGTTTCCCATGCCTCAGCTATATAACCAATCATGTTGTCCTCAACCCCATGATGCCACCCAATTTTGTCATTTCTATTCTATATTTTGTTCTATGCTTATAAAAATTAGTTGCATCTTCATTTCTGGGTCTTTGAATGGAAACTGAGGTAAACATTTACCCCTTTGTTGGCAGGTAGAATGCCTCTGTTAATAAAGTGATATTTTGCTTGGAGAAGTGTGCCTTAGTTTATCTTTTGTTAAATTTCACTTGTGATAGTATCCAAAACATATAAACAGTTAATAAATATACCTAACACTAATAACTATTCTCCAATAGCTAAATGGTCAAAAGACATGAACAAAAAGTCCACAAAAGAACTGCAAAGTATTTAGAATCACATGAAATATGCTCCAAATCACTAATAATGACAGAAATGCAAATCAAAACCACCATGAAATTTCACCTTACAGACTGCAAATTGGCAAAAATGACAAAAACTCGCAAGAGTCAATGTTAGAGCAGTTTGGGAGAATAGCTACATTAATACATTGAATACATTGTTGGTGGAGCTCTGAGTCAAAATAACCATTTTGGAAAACAATTTGGAATTGTGCAAAGAAAGTGACTATATTATATATTTATATTACATATATATGTAATATTACATATATTATACTCTTTGAACCAGAGACTCCATTATTGGCTTTATACTGCAAGAAAGCCATTTATATGAAGAAAGTTCCCATAGACACCAAAATATTTATAGCAGCACTTTTTTTTTTTTAAGCAATTGGGGTTAAGTAACTTGCTCAAGGTTACCCGGTCAGTTATTTCTGGGTGTGGTGCTGAGTGTCTGAGCCCAGGATTCGATCTCCAGGTCGTCCCAACACTGGAACCGGTGCTCTTACTCGCTGAGCCACCTGGCCGCCCCTAAACAATTGGGGTTAAGTAACTTGCTCAAGGTTACACAGCCAGGTGTTTCTGGGTGGGTGCTAAGTGTCTGAGCCCGGGATTCGATCTCCAGGTCTTCTCAACACTGGAGCCGGTGGTCTTACTTGCTAGCAGCACTTTTTTTGATAGCTAAGAATTGGAAACAAAGTAGATGCCCATCAATCGGGGAATGGCTAAACAAAATGTGATACATTAATGTAATGGAATATTACTGTGCTATAAGAAATTGTATATGTGATGAATACAGAGAAACATGGAGAGATCTATATGAACTGATGCAAAGTGAAGTGAACAGTCAAGAAAACAATATCCATAGTGACTACAAAAATATAAATGGAAAGAACAATGTAATGATAAACCAAAAAATCAAAAGAAAATATTACAAAATTATAAAGATCAAGGAGGACTTGAATGAAGAGAGATTAGAAGACATCCCTAACCTACATCTTCATAGAGGTGGGCAGTAGATATTACACATGTTTTGGGATTCTTTAAATATATTAATCAGTTATGCTGACTTTTGTATTTCCTCTCTAAAAATAGTTTATCATATAGGATAGTTCTCTCAGGGAGGCAGGAGAAAGATTACTTGGAATAACTATGATGATGTAAGAAACAGGAAATATCAATAAAAACTTGTTTTTTAAATAAAAAAGGGAATATATGTCAAAGGGTAAGAGCTAATTACAAAATATACAACAGTACCCTGAAGGGTTAATGACACACATTTATTAAGTACTTATTTGCCTTACTAGTTAGGCACTGGAAATACAAATGCCAAAATGGCATAGTTCTAGACTTCAGTTCTTTCAGTTTACCTGGTTCTCAACTTAAAATATTCTCCACTATGCATTCTCATGTCCAGTTGCTGAGTCTTATCAATTTTATCTCCTCAACATTTCTCACATCTATTACCTTCTTTTTGCTCATACCACAACTGTTCCAGGTCACCAAAGTTACCTAAAGTGACTTACTTGCTATTCTGTGTATATGAACAGCTTCAGAGAAACCTGGAGACAATTGTATGAAGAAATGCAGCATTAAGTAATCAGAAACAGGAGAGTTTAAAAAATTATAAAGAATTTATACAGTCAATGGGTATGCCTAGATCAGTTACTTTTTCCAGTAAAAGCCTTGTGAAGGAGACAGTACTTGAACTCAACTTTAATGGGACCAAAGGGTTCCAAAAGGTAGAGGTGAAAAGGAGAGTATTCTAAGCATGGGAAATAATCTGTGAAAAAGGACAGAGATGAGAGATGAAATGCCATATACATATAGGGATATGTTCTCATCAGAAATAGAGACATTAGAAAGAAGAGGGGGGAGGGAGAGAGAATGAATTCCATTTGGGGCATGTTGAGTTTGAGATGTCTCTGGGACAGTCAGAAGATGTCTAACAGGAAGCTGAAGATGCCAGACAAGCTCAGAAGAGAGAAGAGAGTGAGACATGTACATTAGAGAGTCTGTATAGAGATAACAATTTAATCCATGCCTGTTGTTAATATAGACATGAGGAGGGGACCCACAAGAGAGTCCTGGGGTACACCCACCTATAGGGAGCTCCTATGGATGATGATACTCAAAGAAGTCTGAGTAGGATCATCTCCATCTAGAAAAGGAGCCAAAACAAAACCGAGTCACAAGAACCCATGCAGGTGAGAGTAGTGGGAAGCCAGGAGATGATGATGAAGCTATTTGGAGCATAAACGTGGAGAAAAGAGGGAGCTCCAGATGGACGGCCTCCATTTTTTCACTGAGGCATAAAATGAGATTCTCTACTGATAGGAAGGAGGAAGAAAGCTGAGCAGTTAGCTTGAGGAAATAAAAGAAGGTATAATCACTGAGGGGAGTAAGAGAAAGACCTTCAGGGGAGAGTAGAAAGATGGGCATGTAGCAGTAAGGGCTATTGAGAGTGAATGGCATAAATGTACAGTGTATATAGTCAACATGGCTATGTGAATTTATGTATTGTATCTGTGGGGGAGGAAATTTGGGGAGTAGAGTAAGGGATAGTTCAGGAAAGAGCTGAAAGGGATAACACCAATTATAATCATAGGGAAGAAAGAAATAGCAAAGTGAATCTTCTCAGGCTTCAGTTTGTACTGATGAGAGGCAACATGTTATAGTGTTTAGAGCAATGAATTAGAATCAAGAAATCTTGGGTTTGAATCCTAGGATACTTACTAGCAGTATGAACTCTGGGAAAATCACTTAACCTCTCTTGAGCTTCATTTTCCTTATCTGTAAAATGGAGATAATAACAATACCTAAACTACAGGATTTTCATCAGAATCAAATGAGATACTGTGTATAAAGTATTTTGCAAGTCTTAAAAACTGTAGTTTTATTCTGGAGAACAACTGAAACTATGCCCAAAGGACAACCAGACTGTACATACTCTTTGAGTCAGCAATACCACCAGTAGGTCTATATCTCAAAGAGATCATAAAAAAGAGAAAAGACCTACGTTGGCAAAAATATTCATAGCAACTCTTTTTGTGACAGTGAAGAATTGGAAATTGAGGGAATGTCCATCAATTGGGGAATGTCTGGACAAGCTGAGGTATATAAATGTAATGGAATACTATTGTGCAATAAGAAACGATGAACAGGCAGATTTCAGAAAAACCTGGAAAGACTTATATAAACTGCTGCTGAGTGATATGAGAAGAACCAGTAAAACATTGTACACAATATTAGCAACATTGTATGATGATCAACTATGAATGACTTGGCTCTTCTCAGCAAAATAACAATCCAAGACAATTACAAAAGACTCATGATGGAAAATGCTACCCACATGCAGATAAAGAACTCATAGACTTTGAATGCAGATTGAAGAATACTTTTTTCACTGTATTTTTTCCTTTTAATCTGTTTCTTCTTTTATAATTGTGACTTATATGGAAATATGTTTTACATAATTGTACATATATAACCTTTATCAAATTGTTTACCATTTTAGGAAGGGATAAGGGGAATAAGAGACAGAGAATAATTTGGAACTCAATATCTTGTAAAAATGAATGCTAAAAATTAGCTTTACAAATAATTGTGAAAAAATAAAAAACACTATGGTTTTCCAGTAGTAATATATAATTGTGAGAGTTGGACTATAAGGAAAGCTGAGCACTGCAGAATCAGTGCTTTCAAACTCTGGTGCCAAGAACATTCTGAGAGTCCTTTGGATAACAGGGAGATGAAATCAGTCAACACTTCAAGAAATTAACTTTGACTATTCATTGGAAGATCCAATACTGAAGATGGAGCTTAAATACTTCGGCCACATAATGAGAAGACAAGACTCGTTGAAAAAGACTCTGATGCTGGGAAAGACTGACGGCAAAAGGAGAAGAGGATGACAGCGGATGAGATGATTAAATAGTATCGTGAAAGCCATGAACATGAGCTTGGACAGACTTTGGAAGTTGGTGGAGGATAGAAGGACCTGGCTGCTATGGACCACGGGGTCATAAAGAGTCAGACACAATTGAACAACTGAATAACAAGCTTTAAAATGCTATATAAATGTCAGCGATGCATATTCTGCCTCAGTTATAGCTATTTCTATGAGAGAGGCTGCACACTGGGGTCCGTTAGTCATAGTTCTACCCAACAGAGGGAGAGGAGGCAATCAATTAAGTCCCAAACTCATAGCCTGAGCTTGGTTGTCTGGATCTATCAGCAATTGTGGTGATTTGGACCATATTGCTGAAATTTGTGGCTACGACACATTCACAGTGTTAATCAAGCAGTCTGTCAACAAGCATTTGTTAAATGCCTGCTCTGGACCAGGCACTGTGCTAGGCATTAGGGATATAAAGAGCAAAGACAGACGGATTTCACTAGTCGGCAGCTGCCGTGTTCAGTCGCAGAACCTCTACTCATGTATTTCTGTTCCTTCTCTTCTTGGGTTCTCAAAGTCGTTTATCCAATTCTGGTCCCAGCTTTGTTTCCATTCTATTGAGAACTCATAGGATTATCAATTTAAAGCTATAAAGGAATTTACAGGTTATCTATCACCTTCATTTTACAGTTACAGAATTGAGACCAAGAGAGGCTAAGTACTTAACCCACAGTCACACACCCGTCCCTTGTCCCCCACATTGTAGAAGAGGCTCCTGACATCATAGTTACCATTCTTCCCCAAAGTCAGTGGTGGGGAGGATGTGGGATGTTGGGTGAGATGGCATATGACCAGATGGAGAATTCAGATATGAATAAAAAAAACCAGCCTAAGGAAGAAAAAGGAGAGTAATCAGGCAGGAGAACTGAGAGTCTTTTGATCTAGAATACTGTTTTCTAACCACATGGCCACCAACCATCATTGGTCAGCAGCAAATTTTACCAGTCCATAAAGTTTTTACTATCAAAGGTTCCTTCTTCTTTAACTTTAAGAAATTGACTCATCTTTTCCCCCTCCTTTTTTTCCCCTTGTATCCTGCTCCTCCCTGTCTTTCCTGAGGTCCCCAAGCCCCTAGTCCCACTCCCTGAGCCACCCACAGAGAGTTCTGAGGTCACAGATGAAGTATTGGTTCCTGGCAAGTAATTTAGATATTTTACCAGTCCACACCATAGTCTGGTTTGGAAACACTGCTGTTGCACAACCAACACATGGAAACTAGAAGAGACTTGGAGAAACACGAACACAGTATCCCTGTCACGGAGCCTGGGATTGGCCCTCTGGGATTCTCAGAGGCCCTAGGCTCCACAGAATTGTAGGCTACCAGGACTCAAAATGGCCTCAAAGCTAACCCATGAAGGAATCTCGCCTACAACATCCTCAAAAAGCAGCCTCCCAATCTTCACCCTCCGGTGACACTGGCCTCCTTGCTGTTCCACGAACAAGACACTCCATCTCTTAGCTGCAGGCATTTTCTCTGGCTATTCCCAGTTACAGGAACACTCTCCCTCCTCTGATCGAATTACCGACCTCTCTGGTTTCCTATCAGTCCCATGCAATTGTTGAACTGTGCTGATTATTACAGAGATTTTCTTTACCCTGTCCTGCAGCTTCTCCCTGCTGCTCACAGTTCTATCATGTGTGGCTAAACAGGACATTTTTCGCCCCTCTTCTATATGAGAATTACTTCAGATACTCCCCTGCTGCCCCACCCCTAACGCTACCACATACACGTCATGTCTTCTCTTTTCCAGGCTAAACGTACTCAGATCCTTCAACCAATCCTCCTAAGTCATAACTCCCAATCCCCTCTCCTTCCCAGTCACCCTTGTTTGAAGGTCTTCTAGTTTGTCAGTCTAAAATGCCTTTCTAATATGTGTGGCACTCAAAATGGAACAAGTTACTTTAAAATTAAATTTTTATTGATATATTTTTAAAATCATGTTCATTTCCAAATCCACCCCTCCCATAGCTATCATGGTATCCTTGGTGGCAAAGGAAATAAAAGAAAGAGAAAAAAAGGTTAGTAAAACTAACAAATCAACTGACTTTAAGAGTATACTCAATGATCCACACCCATAGTCCCCTCCCCTGTCCCGTTCTGCAAAGAAGGAAGGACATACATTTTTTCATTTCTTTTGGGGGGATAAACTGTCACAACTGTGCAGCGTTTGGTTTTGAATTTTGTTTTTGTTGTACATTATTTTACTGTTTCAGCTTACTTCGCTTTACATCAATTCATATAAGTTTTTCCATGGAACATAATGCTTTACATGTGTTCAGATCACAGCAGAGGCAATGGAACTATCATTTCCTTTGCTTTCAACAGTATACCTTTATTAAACATAATCTAACATTGCATCAGCCACTTTGACTTCGGCGTTACATGGCCGACTCCTGTTGTGCTGGCCGTCCATTTAAAGTCTTTCTTATATGAACTAACATCTAGGTATATCTTCTCCAATGTGTACTAATGATGTTAAATTTTTTGAGTCCAAGTATAGGACTTCATATTCATGCTGTTAGATTCTCAGCCCAATAGCTTCTTGAAATCATTTTGGATCTAAATTCTATATCTAACATGTTACCCACCAACTTACCTTGTTGTCATCTTCAATTTTTATGACCAATCTATCAATAAACATTTACTAAGCATCTGCCTTGTGCCAGGCACTGTACTAAGCACTGAGAATACAAAAAGAAATAAAAGACAGTCACTGCCCTCAAGTAACTTGCAATCTAATGGAAGAGAAGACATGCAAACAAATATATGCAAAGAAACCTACAGGATAAATAGAAAATAATTAACAGAGGGAAGACATTGTAATTAAGAGGAATTGGTAAAGGCTTCCTATAGAAGGTGGGACTTCAACTGATATTTAAAGGAAGCTCTCACTCAAGGGTCTAGAATCACATTGCTGGAATTTAGGGGATGCAGACTGACATTAAGCCAAAGTCCTGATAATTTAGGAAACACATTGAAAAATGACCAGACTGTTGAAACAAAGTCCTGGGTTTATAGCTTGGAATTGAGATGGAATGACAATTTCCTATAAGGAAGAGGTACATTCCAGACTTGGGAGACAACCCTTCAGGTGCTAAGGTAGAGGAACTGGAATTTATGGATGGGATGCCCTTAAGGGCCACAACTAAAACCATCAGGGAGAGGTGATTTGTGGAATTTGGTGACCCTCCCCCCAATCTGTCTACTGCTGTTTAAACAAGGTATTCAACTTCATGGAGTAAGGCAGGGTAGTATCACTGAAAGGACTGGACTTGGATTCAGGAGAGATCTGAATTAAATTCTGATACTAGCAGAGTGACTACTAGTCTTTTTGAACCTCAGTTTACTCATTTGTAAAATGAAAATGAATAAAAAAGTATTAACTGATTACTATGGTGCAAGCACCCTAAAAAGTACTGAAAATACAAATAAGAAAGTAAGATAATACCTGCTTTCATAGAGCTCCCATTCTAATTGGTGGGAGATAACACACAGTATATTGGTGGTTTCAGTTACAAGTCAGACGGAAAGACCTGGTGATACTTAAGGTAGAACAGCAAAGCAGATAGTGGTGCATCTTTTTCTAAATTTTTAGCATCATTTCCATTAAACAAAACCATATCTGTTTCTGGTATTGAATTATCTGACAGGACTAAAGCCTTTGGCATAAAGAACTATCTCTTCAGGGTCTTTAGTAGATTTGCCTACAGAAACAATTGATGGAGGTGATGATGGTGACAAGGACACGCCCCTTATGTACGTGAGCTACTCCCCAGGAAGATGGTGGTGGTACCAAGCTGGAAAGGGGGTGTGGACTGGCCAGGCTGCTCTTCCTGGGATTCTTAGATTCATCTGCCCATCAGTGGATGATCTTACCTACCTTACAGGCTTGTGGCATAAAAAGCCCTTAACAAACCTTAAAGGCCTACAGGAGTGTGTGTCATCATCATCATCATCATCATCATCATCATTTAAATCACACTTCCCTGAAGTATTAGAGATTAGGGTTTTAGGATCATTGATTTAGAATTAGAAGAGACCTCATGAGACATTTAGTCCAATATCTTCATTTTTCAGATGAGGAAACTTCAGTCCAGTGGCTAAATAACTCGCCCAAGGTCACATAGACGGTAAGTAGGAGAACCAGGATTTGAGCTTGGGTTCTGTGATGAAAAGTCCAGTCTTCATTCTAATGCACCATGCTGTCCGACGAGACACCATAACAGAGACTTTGGCCTCAAGCTCCCAGAATTGGAAGGGACCTTAGTGGTGCTCTAATTTAAACTTCCATGCAATGCAGGAGTTCTCTAGACAGAATCCCAGTGACAGTCTCTTCTTGAATGCATCTGATACAGTTTTCTTTAAGCTGTTTCTGAAAGTCACCTACTCCACACAACTTGCTAACTTGAATCAAAATTCAACACTGTCTCAGGGTATTCTTTGCATGCCATATTTACCTCTTCCAGTTTTGTGCCCTTCACAAATTTGATGAGTATTCTGTCTATGACTTCACAGACTGAAAAAAAGAAATAAAGTTTTCGAACAAGACTGAGCCATGTCACATACTAATCCCTACATGGTAATAAAAGTAGGTTTGCCTAAAAGACTATTTTGCAGAGAACTCACACAAAGCCAGAAGAAATGATACAAGGACAGTCTCAAGGTCTCTCTGAAGAACTTTGTAATCTATTGTGTGACATGGGGAGACACTAGCTCAGTGTGTCTCTATCAAAGAAGACACTGTGCTCTATGAGCAAAGCAGAATTGCAGTAGCTCAAAAAAAGTGAGATGCACAAATTTAGAGACATCTACACTCCAAATGTTCACACGGACTACTTGTGCCCGATGTGTGGTAGAGTCTTCTGAGTCCGTACTGGTCTAATCCCCACAGTGGGACACACTGTACCTTGTCCCTAACACAGTGATGTCCTTTTGGTACTCTTCAAGCACAAGAGACAACAACCAAACCAGACCAGACTGTGGTAACATCAATTCACTAGAATCATCACATTTTTAGACCAAGAAGAGCCCTTAGAGATCATATGAAAACCATTTTACAAATGAGGGAAATGAGGTTCAGAGCAGGAAGCTTGCCCATTGTCACACACCTGGTCAGAGGGAGAGGACCAGGACCCAGATCGTCTGAGTCAAGTGCAGCGCTCTTTACATGACGTAATAGCTGAACATAATTAATCGCCAGGTGAGAATCAGCAATCCCTATTTTAAAAAGTGCTACTTGTTTATCAGGTTTTGAGAGCATTACAAGGTCTTATCCCAAGAGCTCATTGACCTTAGAGCTGAAAGATACCTTAGAGATCATCTAGTTGATGAAGGAGGAAACTGAGGCTTGGAGAGGAGGAATGATTTGCCCAAGACAGTAAGGGACAAAGGCAGTAATCGAACCCCACGCCTCTGATTTCAAATCTAGGGCTCTTATTCCTTGGGGCCATAAATACTTGAAAGTGGCCAATAATTATGGTGTTCTAAAGTGACCTTAAAGAGCATGTGCTCATTATCCTGGACCTTGGCCAAGGCTACTAGTGACAATCTCATGCCAAGACTGGAGAGAACCCTGGCTTCCACCCACTGTTTTCTTTGGCCAGGCTCTATGAATTCTAAGCCTGGCAAGAAAGCTCCATTAAAAAGTACTGGCAGCACTGTATGGGCTGTCACACAAGGGCTTATGGTTTGGGGTCCCGGTTCAAGCTTAAACAGTGTCTTCTTTTGTTGAGCTGAGTTTGTACATCATTAACAAGTTTATATGTAATTATGAAAAGTCAGACTGTGAAGAGTATGGTAAACTCAGAAGGGTGATAAAGATGGACCCTTAAATTTACAATCCGTACAGAGTGGCAATGAAATGGAAATAGCACATCCTTTAGGAGAAAGGGCTAGTTCATATAAATAAGATGTTTGCAATAGAGGACCATTTGGTGAATCTGAGAGAGGACTGGATTTGAATTTGAGGGCCTGGGTTCAAATTGCAGATCTGATACCATTTATGTGATCTTGGGAGAGCCCTTTAATTTTTCTGGGCTTTAGTGTCCCCATCTGTAAAATGGAGGGGTTGGACTAAATGACCTCCAAGTTTCCTTCCAGTTCTTGATTGATGATTTAGAATTAGAAGAGATCTTAGCAATTATGTAGTCAAATCCCCTCATTTTTCAGAAGTGGGAATGGAAGGGGGAAGCAACTTCCTCCATGTTTATAGCTGGGTTATAATGCAAGCCCAGGCCTTCTCTCCCCAACTCCTCTATGGCTAAAATCAATTATAGGGAACCTGCTTAAATCCAGCTGATGTTAAATCCTAAGAAAGGAAAAAATATGGCAAAGAACTGGAAATTAAGGGGGTGCCCATCAATTGGGGAATGGCTGAACAAGTTGTGGTATATGCATGTTATGGAATACCATTGTGCAATAAGAAACAAGGAGCAGACGGTCTTCATATTTACCTGGAGAGGCTTATATGAACTGATGCTGAGTGAGAAGAGTAGAACCAGGAGGAATTTGTACACAATCACAGACACAATGTATGTGTGACGACCAACTTTGATAGACTGGACTCTTCTCAGCAATGCAGGGTTATAAGTCAACCCCAAAAGACTCATGATGGAGAGAGATGTCTACATCCAGAGAAAGATCTGAGTTTGAACCCAGATTGAAGCAAACTACCCGCTCTTTTTCTTTTTCTTGTTTGGTTTTGTCTCCTCTTTCCCCTTGTTCATTCCATCTGATACAATCCTTCTTTATAACCTGACTAATGCCTAATGTGAAAGTATTTGCAAATACTATATTTGATTGTATGCTACCATGGGGGGGTTGGCGGAGGGAGAGAAAATTTGAAACTTAAGGAACTGTGGAAATGAATCTTGTAAATCAAAAGTAAACAAATTAATAAAGACCAAAAAAAGAAAGGAAAAATAATCCTCAAGGGTACATAGAATAATAGTAATATTAAGTGTTGATTTCTGCAAAAGTATTAAGGGCTCAGAGGGGATAGAATACTAGACTTGGAATTAGGAAGACCTGAGTTCAAATCTCACTTCTGATATTAACTAGGCATGCAGCCACGGACAAGCTGTTCACTTCACCTCTCCGTGCCTTAGGCAACTGTCTAAGGCTATATGCTCTAAAGCAATTGCAACCTGTGTTGGCGGAAGAAGAAATGATGAAATGACAGGTCTTTGAAGTGTTGATATATTTCCATAGTACTTTAAAATTTACAAAATTATGTAAGACTTAGTAAGGCTGCTGCGATCTTACAGCATGCCTTCCAAATCTGTGGATGTTCTGAAACTTGGAAGAGCAGCAATGTTATGGAACCTATAATAAAGGCAGCTAAGCTCCTTAGGGTAAGACTGGTCCTGCTGTGATTTGGTCTCAGATAGGCCTTCTGTAATTAGCTCATCGTCCCCAGTGTCCTCACTGGAAAATACCCTCCTTGCATTTCTGGGCTACATGTATCATCAGACAGAATGTACAATTCATCAAGGAAGACTCAGGAAAGAGATTCTGATGCACCAAGGAGGAAGGGATACCTTTAGATAAGGTTCTAACCATGAACGGAATTGAGATCTGGAGATAGAAAGTCATATTCTAGTAAAGAAGGATTCAGACTCCAACCTTTTCCCCTCTCCAATCCTTCTGTTGTCACTGTTCAGTCATTTTCCACTTGTGTCTGAGTCTTCATGACTCCTTTGGAAGTTTTCTTGGAAGAGATACTAGAGTGGCTTGCATTTCCTTCTCTAGCTAATTTTACAGATGAGAAAATGAGGCAAACAGGGTTAAGTGACTTGCCCAGGGTCACACAGCTAAGAAGTTTCTGAGGCTAGAGTCAAATTCAAGAAGATGAGTTTTCCTGACTCCAGGTCTGGTCCTCTATCCACTGTACTACCTAGCTGCCCTTTCCATTATGAGCTTCCAAAATAAACTATCCAGTGTATTAGTCTGATGATGTCATTCTTCCACTCAAAAATCTTCTGTGGCTCCCCATTACCTATAGAATGAGGAAGGATATAAGTATTAAGTGCTTCCTACATGGCAGACACTTTGCTAAGTGATTTACAAATATCTCTTTTGATCCTTAAAATAGCTCTGGGAGGTGGGTGTTATTATTATTCCTATTTTAGAGCTGAGGAAACAGAGATAACCAATAGTGAAGTCACAGAAAGAAAAGGAGTGAGTCTATATTTGAACTCAAGTCTTCCTAACTCCTGGTCCAGTATTCTATCGGCTATGCTGCCCACCTGTCTCTGATGCAACTAATAAAACGCAAAGTCCTTAGCCTTGAATTCAAGGCCCTCCACAGGGTGAGTCCAGCCTACTTTCTTAGCCTGATTTTTCACACCTCTCTTTTATGTACCCTGTGGTCCCATTTTTTGTCTTATTATCCTGTACAGGCTTCTCCTATACCTGAAATGTACTCTCTCCACATCTCCACCTTCCCTTGAAATTCTTCCCTTCATTCAAGGTCCAGGTCAGATGTAACACTCACTATGAAACCCTCCCTGATATTCCAACTAAAAGTAACTCCTCCTTTCTCAAATCTCCCTTCCCTCTCTAATTGACTAAATGGATACCTTTGGTGAGATTGACATTAACTATTAAGTCAGGTTGAATAATTTTAATTTCATTTGTATTTAAATTTAATTTGTATTCCCCTGTTTGTTGCTTAGCTGGGGGAAGGGGAAGTTTAGTTAGAAGAATGTTTGTTGCTGATTTGATTCTGTATAGGCAAAACATCTATCTCTCAATATCTATCTCTCAATCAGGAGCCTTCCTGATTGGTTGAAATTGAGCCTGGAATTAGAAGAACAAAGCAACAAGTCCAATCCAGCAGTAAACTCCAAGATAAGCAGTCAGTGTTGTGGTAGTGAAGCCACCATTCTTGTCTGAGGCCAGAAAGAGAACCAAGTCTAGCAGTGAAAGGCTCTCAGCCTAGAAAGAATCACAGGTCAGACTAAACCTGAGAAATCTCAGTTAAGGATTAGATGAAAACGGCATCAAGGTCAGCTACCACACTGATGGCAAATTATTTTACTTGCAAAGGCTATGAGCCAAGACTTAAATGGAGAGAGTGTTGGCGCATGACTTTTAGTTCAGATGATTGTGCACTCAATGAAACCTCTGAAGCTGAAATCATGGGTCATGGATTCGTTCTCTGCTGCTTGTGCTAATTTTGGACTAACAATTATCACCAAGAAAACATGGGTGCTCCACCAGCCAGCACCACACCATCCATACACGGAACCACCGGTTACAGCAAATGCAGACATTCTGAGTATGTTTAAGGTCGCTTACCCTGCCAGTATCCTTTCCAGGGATGTGCACATAGATGATGAGGTTGACACCCACATTGCCAGAGTTAGTTCCGTGTTTGGGAGGGCATGAAGGAAAGTGTGGGAGAGAAGCATTAGACTAACTACCAAAATGTAAGTCTATGGAGCCATTGTACTGATCTCATTGTTGTATACCTGGGAAACTGGACAGTGTACCAGCACCATGCCAGGAAACCAAATTGCTTCCATTTGATTTGTTTTAGGAAGATTTTAATAAGATACCAGACACTGATGTATTTTCTCAAGCTAAACTGCCAAGCACTCAAATACGATTGTAGAGTACACAACTCCAATGGGCTGGCCACATTGTTCAAATGCCAAACGTACACTTGCCTAATAGAATATTTTGCTGAGAACTCATACAAGCAAATTGTCACATGGAGGTCAGAAAAAGTGATGCAAGGACACACTCAAGGTCTCTCCGAAGAACTCTGGAATCAATTGTGTGACATGGGAGACACTGGCAAAGGACTGCCCAGTTTGGTCTGCCCACATCAAAGAAGGCACTGTGCTCTTTGAGCAGAGCAGAACCACAGCAGCTCAAAAGAAACGTGAGATGAGCAATTTAGAGATGCCTCCACCCCAAATGTTCACATGGCCTATTTGTGCCCAACCTGTGGTAGAGCCTTCTGAGCTTGTATTGGCCCGATCAGCCACAGTTGGACACACTGTACCTTGACCTGGACATAGTGATGTCATTTTGGTCTTCTTCAAGAATGAAGGACAAACAACAGGCGTCCAGGATCTTAGATTTAGACAGCTGCATGGCAGGGACAGCGATTAGGGGACATGCTGAGAATAAGGAATATTTGAGTCTGAATCTTGCCTCAGATACTTAGTAGGTGATTAACATAGGGCATGTCACGTAACCTCTCTCAGCTTCACATTTCCCATCTGCAAAGTGGGTATAATAATAGTACCTACCTCTTAGGTTATTGTGAAGATAAGATGAGATAATGGATATAAAACACACTATATATAAAATATATTTAACAAAACATATATTATATATACTATATATAAATATATATTTAACAAATATATTATATATACTATATGTAAAATATATTTAACAAATATATTACATATAAATATATATTTAACAAATATATTATATATACTGTATATAAATATATATTTAACAAATATATATACTATATATAAATATATATTTAACAAATATATTATATATATAAATATATTTTAACAAATATATTATATATGCTATGTATAAGTATTTATTTATATAAATTTATATATATTTATTATATACAATATATATAAACATATTAAAAACTATACAAATGAGAGCTTTTTAGAGTTCAAAGGTATCTCAGAGACCACCTAATCCAAATGCTTCAACTTTACACATGAGAAATAGAGGCCCAGAGGGTAGATATAACCTGCCAACGGTGAGACAGAGCCCCTAGTGGATAGAGCACTGGACCTGGAGTCAGGAAGACTGATCTTCCTGAGTTCAAATCTGGCCTCAGACACTTACTAGCTGTGTGACCCTGTATAAGTCACTTAACCCTGTTTGTTTCAGTTTCCTCACCTGTAAAATGCGTTGGAGAAGGAAATGGCAAATCACTCCAGTATCTCTGGCAAGAAAACTCCAAAATGGAGTCATGAGGAGTCAGACACAACTGAAACAACCAAACAATAATAGCAAAAACAACAAAGACGAGACAAGGGATAAAGAACAGAGGCCAGGATTCTGATCCAGGTCCTCTGACACCACTTTCCACAATATCAGAGCGCCAGCAGTCAATAGAGGAGTAAAGTATTGGTATCATTACTCTAGGATGTTAGAGCTGGACGGGCCAGAATCGCCTTCACAAGCCACAGATAATTTGCTTATGATGTAGCCTGGGAGGCAGCTGAGGCTGAGAGAGAAGGAAAAGGCTTGTCCAAAGATGGCCGGTGAGTTGGCAGAGCAGCTGAGACTCAGACCAGGCCCTCCTGGTTCCCAGGACGATGCCTTTGTCTACTGTCTCACAATGACAAGGTCAGGTAACAATGAACTGGCTTTCTTCAAGTTTCCAAAGTGAGCTCTGTCCTACCTTCAATGACAGGGGAATTGGGTGCCCCCACATTAGGCCACAAACGTTTACTCATTGCCTATTGTACCATACACTGGGGGCGGGGGGGAGAGGGAGGCATCACTAAGACAAAATCTCTGCCCTCTAGAACTTACTAGCATAACTAGAACATATATTCTGGTTAATTTACTCCCTCTCCCCTCCCTTTTCCCACACCTGCAACTACATGGAGTACAATTATAATGACTGAAGTTGGTGCAAGGGGTGAGAAAATACACTTCCATCCCTTCCTTGCAGAAGTGGGAAACTATGGGTGCATGATGTAGCCATCACATGCGACTGACATCCTGGTTTGGTTTACTATGCTGCTTTTTCCCTCCCTCTTTGTTATTCTTTGTAACAAGGGACAGCTCACTCTACTGGGAAGGAGGAAAGTAGATTTAGAAATGAAGGTGAAAGAAAAATAAATGATACTAATAAAATAAGTTTGTTGTTTTTTTTAAAGGAAGCCACAATGTACCAAAATATAGGGATTATCAGTTTTTAAAAAATTAAAGTACTATGCTGAGCCTGATTGGCCATGAGTTTGGTTCAGTCATTCAATCATCCAAGAAGCATTGATTATGTCCTTACTATATGCCAAGCACTGAGCTTAGTGCTGGGTGATACAACCCTTCTGGTGATCCAGAAAGCTGTTCCCTGCCTTGCCTCATTATGCACACCAATGATTAGAATCCTATGAAAACTAAATTGTGGAAGGAGTCAGGATGTCTCAATTGTGGCACAGTGGAAAGAAGTCAAAAGATCCAAACCTAGGTATTTTGCTCTCTGTGAGACCTCCACCTAGGTGGGCCTCAGTTTCTTCTTACGAAAGAAAAATAGTTGGAGGGGGTGGTTGAACAAGACAGTCCCTAAGGCTCTTTTTACCTCTAAATCCTATGCATGGAATCACCAGGTAATTGAAAGTTCCAGTTGACTGAACAGGAGATTAACCAGTTTTCATTGTAACGGGTACTTACATAGTCATAGCTGCTCTGCAGGCAGTAGGGCACCATTGAGCACATTACTACAAGCCTGGTTGGCTTCCTCTAACTAATGAATTAGAAGAAATCTAATTGGTACTAGAAGACAGATACCATCAATACATTTGATCCCCTTTCCAAAAATAGTTTGAGTCTTCCTTTGGAGCTCATAGCAGGTGTGAGCCTAGATCCTTCCAGGTGCAGAGTAAAGAAAAGCCTGTCCTTCACCCCTAACCTAACCTCTGGCTCCTCCAGGGTCTGCACAGCCATCAGGAAAGGTGATATTTCTCCCATACTCCCCTCCCACTAGAGAGTGCCTAGCATAGGAGATGGAGGAGAGCCTAAGAATGTTTCCTGAAGGGGAACCATGTCATCTACAAAAGGTTTTTGTTTCCTTTATGTCTTCTTTTCAACCATAATACCCAGATGCTTCTAAACCAGTCTCTTAGTTGGAAAGAGAGAGACTGGGAAAGGATCCTAGGTTATCATCCTCTTGGTTCTGCCTCTAACCTACTAATTGACCTGAAACAAGTCACTTCTCCCCTCTAGGAACTCAAAACCCTCATCCAAAAAAGAGTAGATTGGACCAAATGATCTCTAAGGTGCCTTATCGATCTATGATACCCTGCTTCCACCAAGGCATTATTATAGGAGTGCTATAAAAATGTTATCTCATTTGATCCCCACAATAATTCTGGAAGGTAGATGAAATTTTTTTATCACCACTTTGTTCCAAAAGCCACGAAGGTGGCTGAAATAGACTCCGTGGAGTGCCTAGAGCTTGGTCAGACATCAAAGATGTGAAGGTCATCCGCTGTATCCTGGGTCATTATCAGTTGTCTTGATGTTTGTCTTGCCACTGGATTTCAGTGACTCTGTAAGGGAGAGGGAGGCTGATGAGCTTGTGCAGTTCTGCCTCACTTCAAACCAATCCATTTATAAGTCAAGACATCACCCCATGGTGGCATTGGTCATCTCTGAAAACAAAAAATGAGCAACGTTACGGGAGTACAATAAAGGTTTGCTTAGAGAAGATGGAGACAGAAGATGAAGAGGGGAAGGGGCAGAAGGAGGAAAGAAAGAGGAAAAGGAAAAAGAATAGGAGGGAAAGGAGAACGAGGATAAGAACAAGAGACAGAGAAGAGGATATGAAGAAATTCCACAGGAAACTGAAGGAGGAGTTTGGTAGAACTAATGTGACAATCCTCACTGGGCTAAGGTCAGCCCAGCTGGCCAGGCCAAATCTATTCTCATTATTCGAATTAGAAAAGTCTTAATGTCCCAGAGGGGTCAGGAACTCAAATGAGCATTTCACTCCAAAGATATTTCGTTGATGGTATTTCTGGGAGCTTGAAAATTGTACCAGTGGGTGAGTATCTCTTATTCATTTCATCCCCTTAAAGATGACTAAAGAAGCAGAATGCTTTGAACTTGGAAGAGCTCTGAAGACTGAAAAGAGAAAGAAGCATTTATTCTGTTTCCAACTTTACAAGGTCCAGAAAAAAACACCACTACAGTAATTGCTAAGACTAATAAAATTTGCTTTTCCTACACTGGCAAACATGACTAACGGTACATATATAAATCAACTCCAAGAGGTTTTAGAGGAAACATACTGTCCTGTTCTCTTGCCCTTCCAGAAGGAAGGGTCTGGACCTCAGGCTCCCAATCCCCATGTAAACCCTGGAAATGTGATGGTTACCCAGCAAAGGCTTTGGTTGTTCCCAATAACCACATGTTCCCCCTGCACCAAGCAAAGGTGGCCTACAGCTTCTCCCGGCACACACACACACACACACACACACACACACACACACACACACAACTGTGGATTACAGGATTTGTATTTGGAAAGAACCTCAGGGATCATTGAGAGTGTAATCAAGATAATGTATATATAAAGGTGATCTCAGGACTTCTCACTCCACATCCAAATGTACTCTTTTTTCATACCAGTCAATCACATCAGTTTAGAACAGAGGTATCAAATGCTCTGTCTGCAGCACTCTTGAGGGCCTCTGGAACCAGAATAAATGTAAATTAAATTAAAATGGGAAATAATTAGCAAAATTAAAATACAATAAAACATGGACAATATTACATTTTTAAAGTAGTCAATATGCAGCCCACTGGAATCCTTATGTACAGTTTTCAGTGGCCCCCATTCCTAACTGAGTTTGACACCACTGTGGAGTATGATGTCTTGATACTGGTATTTGAGGTCTTCCACAGTCTGGCTCCAACTTGCCTTCTCCAATTTTATCTTGTTCTACTCCCTTCCCCTACTCTCTGTGCCATTCAGACTGGACTCCTGTCTAGCTTCCATTCCCCATCTTGTCCTTTTCTGCTCTCAAACTCTTGCTGATTCTGCACTCCATGCCTAGAATGGACTCCCCACCCTAGCTCCATCTGTCAAAGCCATTCCTTCACTCAAGGTCCAGTTCGTATGCCTCTTCCCTCCATGAAGCTCCCCTATTCATTTCACTCTCCTTTAAATAGGACCTTTTTGTTCTTAAATTTCTCATAACACTTTGCCCAAACTAATCCTTTGTATGATAGCTCTTCATGTATCTGTCTTTCCCTGAATTAAATGCTCCTTAGGCCCAAATCCCTTAAGTTTCCTGAGTTTCAATTTCCTTCTTCATCAGTAAAATGAGAATCATAAAGCACCTACCTCATAGCATTAGTGTGAACAAAATAATGTGTGTAAAGGCTTCTACAAACCCTACAATACTAAACAATGTTATCATCATCATCACTGTTATTACTATACTAATTTTCACACTGTCAATTACTGACTAGAGGAAAATGGAACAGAAATGAAATGACTCCTTCCCTCCGGCTGAACCCAGAAATATTTTCTTTTTTCATTTATTATTCTATACTGGACTTCCTCTTTATGCCAGCTTAGGAGGTATTCAATAAAGACCTATTGAATTTTGTTGATGGGAATCACTTCATAATGCTCAGGCTTCCTCCAGGGCAGGGCAGGGTAACCTGCAGGTTGCATGTCGTTTTCTAGGTCCTTAAGTGCAGCCCTTTGACTGATTCCAAACTTCCAAACTTAGATTCAGTCAAAGGGCCACACTTGAGGACCTAGAGGGCCATGTGCAGCCCCTAAGTCACAGGTTCCCCACCCCTGCTCTAGGCAATGCTCATATACATTCCCATTAAAGCAGTATTCTTCTCTTTGATCTGAGATCTCACTTGGTTACATTTACCCTTTAAGAATTTGGGGAGTCCTCTCAGTTGTACTTCTCTTGCCCCTAACAGTAACTTCATGTATCCTTCCCCAAGAGAGAGCTGGATCTAATGACTTTCATGAATTCCTTGGGGAATCTCAGTGGCCAACCCTGCCATTTCCATGATGTCTTTTGATTTCTGCCAAGTTAGCATTCAGTGGGATAACTTTCTCAACATCAATTTATATTTGGCTTGGAAATGAGTGTGAAACTTGGTTGCCAAAGAGTTCTTGGTACTTTTAGCCCTAATGCATGCTAAATAGGTCACCTCTTTGCTTTCCCCTGACTTCTAGCAAGGAAAACCTTCCAGTCCTTCAGATCGGGGTGCTTTAGAATTCATGACTGCGAGGCGTGTTGGAATTCTCCCTGAGTCATGCCATGAGCCAACAGTGCTTTTTATAGTGTCTCATGTTTGCACTTGCTGCAAATGATCCCATTTCTATATTCTGTTTCAGGTCATCCAAAATGACATTTGAGACCTACTTCCCAGGAAGGGACAAGTTCATGGGAGAGAGAAATCAAGTTAAATGGCATTTGTTTAAACATATTTAGAGTTTGGAATCAGACTCTAATTACTATCTGTGGGCCTTTCAGACAGGCCTATGGGTCAGAGTCCATGATTGCCATAAAAGTGTAAGAGCAATGGTCCAAGATGGGGCAAAGCAGTGTGGGGAGAAGAAATGGAGGAAGAAGAGATGTTATTCAAAGATACCAACAGAAATCCCCTGCTTCCAGAACAGGCTTGGTTCTGAATAGCACAGCATCATTGAATCTCATAGCTAGGAGGCACTTCAGAGGTCATCTAGTCAAATCTGTGCCTGAAGAGGCCTCCCATCTACCACCCATCTCCCATCTATCCTTGGAAAGTGCTTCTCTGACTTCCCCTGGGAGATCTCCATTGAAGGGGAATCTGCATCAATGCTCCCGGGACAGCACAGTCTTCTGAATGACACTTGAATTGTTAAGAAAGGCTTTTTGTTTGGTTGGTTGCTTTATGTGAAGCTAAAATCTGCTTCTTAAACTTCCTCATGACGCTCCTAATTCTTCCCTCAAGGGACAACGTGAACAAATCTAGCTCCTTTTCCATGTGACAGAGAGCCCTTCAAATATCTGAAGTTAGCCATCTAGGCCCCTCTACCTCTTTCCTTCTCTGGGCTAAACACTGCCAGTTCCATTCATTACTCCTCATTTGGCCTGATCTCTAGACGTTTCACTTTCCTAATCCCATACTATGCAGGTACTTTAGCTATTCAAAATCTGGAACCTGGAAGTAAACACAATGTTCCAAATGTGAGCTGATTCCGGAGGAGAGGATGCAGTTATGTATTAACCTATCTATACTATGTCTTGGGGGTGGGGTAGGACTGATTGTCCGGTTTGATATCTGGAACTCCTAGGATGGAAATTCTCTCCTCTGGTTCCTATAAGCAACTCATATATTACATAAATCGTCTAAAAGAGTTACCTGGGGATACTGAGAGATGAAATGACTAGTCCAGGTCATACAGCTGGTATGTGTCAGAGACAAGATTCAAACCCAGGCAGGTCTCCCTAATACAAAGATAACCCCCTATCCATGATATACCCCTCATTCATACTACAGCATTTTGTTTGTGTGTGTATACACACACACACACACACACACACACACACACATATATATATATATATCTGTATATATATATAATTATTCATGCATATATATAATACATATGTTGACTAGGTGACCATGCATGTCTGACTTGCCACCTTATCAATGGTAACAGATTCACAGGCCCTTAGAAGTAAGTACTATTACTTAAGAGGCAGTCTGGTGCAGTAGTTAGAACCTGGGGCTTGAAGTCAAGAAGATAGGAGCTCAAGCCCTGCTTCAGATACTCACTAGTTCTGTGGCCCTTGGCAATCTCTTAGAGCCTTGCTTTTTCTCCTCTGTAAAATGAGGGTGTTAACAGCATCTTCCTCCCAGGGTTACTGTGGGCATCAAGGGAAGTATGATGCATGAGAAGCTGCTACAAGCCTGAAAGTGACATAAAAGTGGTAGCTGCTGTCATTATTCCCACCCTGCCAATTATTAACTGTGACAACAGGTCAGGGGTGTACCTCTTATTCCTTTTAGAAATGCTGCATAAAGCACGTGATAATATTGAGGGAAATTGTGTGCCTTTTCTAACAGTCGTAACAAACATTTGTATATAGCATTTTAAAATCTGTGATCTACTTTACAAATGTTACTTCCTTTTGAGCCTCACAAACCTGTGAGGCAGCTACTCTAGGACTTTTTTTGTTGTTCAGTCGTTCTTCATTCGTGTCCCACTCTTTGTGACCCATTTGGGGTTTTCTTGGCAGAGATATTTTTTTGCCATTTCCTTCTCCGGGTCATTTTACAGTTGGGGAAACTGATGTAAATAGGATTAACTGACTTGCCCAGGGTCAAAGAGCTATTGTCTAAGACCATTTTTGAAATCAGAAAGTTGAGTCTTCCTGACTCCAGGCCCAGCACCCTATCCACTATGTCACCTAACTGCATTACTACAAGCCTGGAGTTTCTCTTTTGCTGATGATGACTCAGAGAGGTCAGTTTACTGGCTTAAGGTCACACAGCTAGAAGGTGTCAGAGGTGGTATTTGAACCTCAGTTTTCCTGACTCCAAGTCCTATGAATTGGTACCTTTTCTCTGCAACCTAAAAATATTTTTTTGCTATCTCAAAAATTCTACTTTAGTTAGAGGGCCATCACGGTGGCCTGCTGAACATATAATAATATGAGGAAAAATAGTTTTTAAAAGGAGCTATGCCACCAAAGTCAAATTCAAGTTCCTCCTCAGATGTGGAGAAAAATGAAGGCTGCTTGATCGTCTTCCTGGAGGGTAATTGAAATGGACAAATATGCTGAGACATAGGATTTGGAGCTAGAAGGAACCTTATAGACCATCTGGGCTGATCTCATTGTACAGAGAAGGAAACTGAGCCCAGAGAAGGGAAATTATTCACCCAAGGCTGTACAGGAAACAAATAACCCAGAAAGAAAATGATAGACTAGTGGAATTGATTAAGAACACAATACCTAGTGGTAAAAGACCATGGTAATTGTGTGATTGATAAACACAAAGATCCAAACTTTTGTGACAAGAACTCATTATTTGACAAAAATTGCTTGGAAAACCAGAAAGCAGTTTGGCAGGAACTAGATATAGAACAACATCTCATGCTGTATGTATACCAAGAGAAGGTCAAAATAAGTATATGATTTAGACATAAAGGATAATAACATATGCAAATTAGGAGGGCATGGAAAATTTTGCCTCTCAGATCTACGGATGAGGAAAGAATTTAGGAGCAAACAAGAGATAGAGTTGAATTTCATTAAATTAAAAAGGGTTTGCACAAACAAAACCAATGCAGCCAAGATCGGAAGGAAGACAGGAAAGTGGGCAGAGCGATATTATAACTTTCTCTGATGAAGGCCTTGTTTCTCAAATATAGAGAGAACAAAATCAAATTTATAAAAATAAGAGCCATTCCACAACTGCTAGATGGTCAAAGGATATGGACAACTTCTTAATAAAAGTGTGACTACCTCATTCCCAGAATCCCTTGCCCTGGATGTCCTTAAGCAGAAGCTAAAAGACCATTTGTCAGGATTGTAGAGAGAACCCAGCTTAGACTAGATGCCTCACCTTTAAGGCCTCTACCAATTCTAAGATGTTGGGGTTCTGTGAAATAACATTTTTGCCCAGGAATCTATTCTATCAAGGCAGATGGATTAACAACCATAGGCTCACAAGAGAACATAAAGCTTTCAGGAGCCTTGGAGACCATCTAGTAAACAACGTCCTGACAGGGCCACAGAGACAATAATAGAGCAGGACAGGGATTCAAAGCTACATGTTCCAAATCCATTGCCTTCTTTTCTTCCACTACAAGCTAGAAGGTGGGTGAAATGTTTTTGGTTGCTTTCACACCAGAGATTTAAGTGATACCTTGAACCTAAAACTGACATGATCCATGAATAATTTGCTAATCCTCTGAAACCAATTTATCACAGATCTAATCATGTCATTCCCCTACTCAGCAAGTTTAATTAGTTCTCTTTTGCACCTAAGATAAAAGAGAAATGCCACTCTTTGGCATTTAAAACCCTTCACATTCTAATGCCATATTATCTTTCCAGATTTACCTCACATTATTCTCTCATGCATACTATGCTTTTGCCAAACTGGTTTACTTAGCCCTTTCTCATAAAGAACACTCACTCTTTTTCCTCTGGGCCTTTGTATAGGCTGCCCTTCCCTATTTCCCCACCTTCTCACCCCCTTCCAACCATGCCTGGATGCAGGCTTCTACCTCTGTAGTGGTACAGGGGAAAGAGCACTAGCCTTGGAATCAAAGAATTTGGGTTCAAATTCTGCCTCTGTCACTGTAATGGAAAGCAAAATGGGATTTTTTTCCCTGTTTTTCTGGATTAACTTTTAGCTAATCAAGTGCCTTTGAGCTTTTGCCTTTGATTGTATCAAGTCTTTGATTAGAAATAGTACATATTGTATTGCCCTTAATAGGTCTAAGGGAGTTTGAAGATCTTTCCTGCCCTTAATAGTCTGGATATAATCACATGGAAGCCCATGGTGGGAGGAGCTTTCAAAAAGGGTGGAACAGGAAAGAGCAGAGGTGGCAGCAGGCAGAATTGAGAGAATGTTTGTGATGTTGGTGCTGTCTGTTGTTCTGTGTTGATTTCTCAGACTGAAGTCCTGTCTGTTGTCCCGTATTGGTTTCTCAGACAGAAAGTGAATTGAGACAATAGCCCTGGTAATGTGTGTAAATATTGTTGTAGACCTGTTAAGTCTTGTCTTCCTAGAAACAGAAACTTCAAGGAGCTTGGAGTGGTGCAGTCCCCATGAGCTGAGATATGAAATAGGAGCAGAGAGCTGCCTATGTGAATCTGTGAATTTCAGGCAAGAGTTGGGAGCTGTTGGGAGCTGTCAGCCCACGGAGAAGAAGCCATAGGTTTGAAAGCCAGCCTCAGTCAAGATGAAAGAGGACTTTACTCAGATACTCTGTATTGACTGAGGAGATGGCAATGTACTGTGACTTAGGAGTGCATGGTATTTGTATTTTCTGCTACCCCTTAAAGATGACTATAAGATATACTGAATGATACATTTTGTTTAAGACTATGTGACCACCTTAGTAATAAGTTGTTGTGTTATGTTGTTGTGAATGTTATGCTTTAGTTTCTCAAATGTTATGCTTTAGTTTATTGCTGAATAAATAGAGTTCATTATACTATATGATTAGACTATTAAAGTTATTCACAGCAGCAGTCCTTAGGAGAGCTGCTTGTGATTGGCTTTACAATCACTTATGATGTAGCCCTCAGTCTCCTCATCTGTCAAATTGGGAGGTTGAACTACATGGTTTCTAAGATCCCTTCTGGCTCTAAATCCATGATCCTTTTAATCTTTCAGTATTTAAGCCAAATATTACCTCCCTGTTGAAGCTTTTTGTGATACCTCCAATTGTGTGTCCTTGCCCCCACATCCACTGAAATTATTTTGCATTTATTTTATATATATTTTATGCTGATTTATCTGTGTATATCTTATTTTTCTTTAGTAGATTGTAAGTGTCTTGAGGGCAGACTGTCTTATTTTTTTGTCTCAGTATCCCCAGAACTGAATATACTGTGTGGCACATAGTAGAGGCTTGATGTTTGTCAAATGAATGAACTATATATAGATTTTTTTCACCAAACTCTGAACCAAGTCAAAGCCTTTTCAAAAAGAGCACCTAGTGAACCAGTTTGAATCCAAACCAAACTCATGTACTTTCCCAAACTATTGAACTGGAACGTCAAAATACTCTCTGAATCAAAGCTGACGTAACCAAACTCTAATTGGGCTCAAATCCCAGTTCCACAGTGAAAATAACATGAAGCTTTGTCTTGCATGTCCTCTTCATTCCACAAAGTATACTTCTGTTAAGAGCTGACTGAAAAATGAGGGTCAGGTTAAAATTTCTGGGGTAATCCATGGAGACCAATGGACATTACCATCAGTCCCTAGAAAGCAAGTAACAGAAAGTTGGAACCGAGTCCCAGTCAGGGTTGAATTTCTGATCTATTCCTCTCCACAGGGTCTGTTTCTTCCATCATAATAACTGACCTTCATACAGTGTTCTACAAACATCATCTCACTGGGACCTCAGACAGAATCCTGTGTCATGGGTACTGCAGGCATTGTGATCCCTATTTTATGAATGAATACACAGACACTCAGGGGTTATTGAAATGACTTGTCTCTGGTTACAAAGCACTTAAGTTTCCAAGGTGGCATTCAGGACTCATTGATTCCAACCCTCTATCCAATGTGACATGCAACATTTTAGAACCACTAGGCTTTCTTCCCCTAAAATACAAGAGCCAACTATTTTTCCCCCTTCACTCCATTTTCTGCTCTTTTAGCTGCCTTTCTCCTTTTGATTACAGGGGAAGAGGATGCTTTGCCCTTTATGCCTGAAGAAGACAAGAGGAAAATAATTTGGAAACCCACTGAACAAATATCCAAGGGCATGTTATTTTCCATCCAAACAAGGGAATCAGTTTTACTAGCTGAGAAAGTTTCAATCTCTTAACTTATCAGTATTTGATACTGATAAGTATTTATCAAACTTATCAATTACTTTAGTAAACAATTTTTAAGTAGTTATGAGTAAAAATATATATATATATCTCACCCCTTTACCCCCCACCCCACCCTAGTCCTCCCCCTTCTTGGCTCCACTCATCCTTGGATGAAAAAGAACAGTCTCTTATCAGAGAAGTACTGAAAGCCTTCGTAGCTTTGGAGAACCCCCCAGAGATCTTCCTTTGATGGTATAACCCTGGAATCACTTCCACAACACAGTAAGACATTAGAAAGTAACTTCAGTGTAGGAAATAAACTTGAACTCATGTGATAGAGGATGTCCATGATGGTAACTCACTTGTCTATAGAACTTCAAGTCACTTTCCTCACAATAACCTTGGGTTTCCAGCTGATGGAAACTGGAAGTTGGGTGGTACAGTGGTTAAGGTACTGGACTTGAAGCGAGGACGAGCTAGGTTCAAATCCTTCCTCACATACTTGTTAGCTATGTGACTATGGACAAGTCTCTTAACCTCTCTGGGCCTCAGTTTCCTCCTCTGTAAATGCTAATTATAGCAGCTACCCTCGGGGTCATTGTGAGGATCAATTGAGACATGTATAAAGTGCTTTGCAATCTTTAAAGTGTTACATAAATATTATTATCAAATACTAATTATTAGTTAAATATTAATCATTAAATAAATATTATTGTTATACATCTCTTGGATATACATGTTTTGTTTTTGCTCTTTTTCTAAGAGGATCATTCAGGAGGAAACCCAAAGAGTGTATATGTGCATAACTGTAGGGAGGAAGTGGAGTGGGGAGAGGAAGTGTCATCATGTTTCCTGGGCTTTGCCCCCGGGCACTGACATGGGGAGAGGCCTTGAGTGAGGGGAAGAAGAGGTTTTTTTAGGTGGAAACATGCTTCTCCCATCATGTATCATGCTGTTCACCCATCCATAGATCTTGCTTCCTGGTACTCTGGCAGTGAACAGCACAGATACCCTTGGTTGCCAACCCAAGGTGCCATAACCTTGCACCCTTTCTCCTGGGGACTGCTTTGGACTGTGCCTGAAGAAAATAACCACTACAAACTGTTACTTGTTGAATTTGAGTAATTTTATATTGAGGTGGGGGGAGGGGGTAGGAGGAAGTGATAGTCATCTCCGAGCACACTATGTGTGTCAAGGGTGACACCCTCTCAAACACACATCTCAAATTCTGTGATTGTCTAAAAAGGATCTGCTTGCAACTTTGAATGAGGCATTTAAAAGGATATTGGGAACTCAGACTTTGTGTAAACTCTTGGCTATGAGGCACTTAAGGAGATAGTATGAGACCCTCTTCAGGAGCCCAGAGGTCTTTCCAGAACTGGGAACATGGAAAAATGTACTGCTGTTGCAGAGATGGGGAAGAGGGATGGTAGGGAGTCCTACATAAGTTTAGAGAGAGTTTCTGCAGTTCTCACTCAGTGACTGTGAACTGGTGTTCTCCCTCTTACCTGCTCTTCTCCCCCCACCCCCTTTTTCTTTTTTTTTCCTTTGCTTTTTGGAGGGCAATTGGGGTTAAGTGACTTGCCCAAGGTCACATAGCTATTTTTTGTGATAAGTGTCTGAGACCAGCTCCAAACCCAGGTCCTCCTGACTCCAGGGTCAGTGTTCTATTCACTGGCCCACCTAGCCACCCCATCCCCACCCCCTTTTTCTAGGGCTTGTAGTCAGAAGTGTATAAGGAGTCTCAAAGGGCCCCAGATATACTCCCTGACCCTGGCAGAAATGGTGACTGGTTACAAAAAGCAGATAAAGTAGATGTTCTGGCCTAGAAGTATCTCTGGACACTTCTTTTACCTTTTGTCTCTTTCTTTAAACATAGGTGAACAATCGTGAGCTGGACATGACTAGCCCTGGAAGTAACCTTATAAGTATGAGACGTCGGGAGCTCTTGGGTCTCTTAGTTGTGACTGACTGGAAACAGAATTTCCAGCAACAGAGAGGATGCAATCTGAAAAGAAGAAGAACGTGAGCTCTTAACTGGCTGGCCAGAACCTCTTGGAGTTGTCTTAATCATCCCCTTGTTCCCTTTCTTGACCTCCTAAGCATGGTGGACCAACCAGGAACGGTGACATCCTGTTCTACGGAACCAGCACAGAGTAGTAAAATCCTGATATGAGGATGTATGTAGCACCCAGCCCAGCATAGGAAAGCACCACCCATCCTCAGAACAGGGGGATCTTTTGCCTCAACAGTAGTAAAGAACCGTATTTTACCCCATAAACAAATTGTGCCAGTATTCCTTAAAAATCATTTATTACTAACTGTATTACTGGCAGATGAACTGCCAGGGAAGATGCAAGTTTTATCATATCACGTAACTTACTCATGGCAGTTTCACGGGTCCACCTGAACCTACTGCTCTTCATTGGGTCGAATGACAATTCTGTTAGTATTACAACACTCTAAACAAACACGCAAGTCTGCTTTCGGAAATATATTGACAATCCCCTTGCACTGAGAATTCTAGACTCATGGCTCACAATGCACTAGAGACAAGTGTGTATCTATATGCCACTGGTGAATATATTGCTGCTCTGTTTACCTTTTAATTGGTTTGAAGAACAAAATTATACCATGTGATTGATGGGGATGGGATTAGTGCTGGACCCCTAAAGGAAAAGACCATGTTTTGGGGACCTGGGCCCTAATGCCCCTGCACCAAGTCTCTGACTTTCCACTGAAGCATCACCCATCCCAGTCAATAATCCTTTTAACTGCCCTCTCATTGTGGCCCTCATTGCCTGTACCTGACCCCACCCCAGGCTTGTCCATCTTGCCCCCATTAAATCGCTCAGATTCTTAAAATCCGGCCCACTTGTATTGGAAGCACAAATAGTGCAGATTCTTAAAATTCCTCCTGCTTCTGTTGGCAACACAATAAACCTTGTCTCTGACTGAAAGAAGACTTGAGTGGTTGAATTCTTTCAAGGCAAAGCCATCCCCTTTTCTTTGTCATTTCAGGGTTCTTAGCACCCCTAGAGTCTAACAGGATGAATATGTGATGAAAGGTTATAAACCAGTTGTTGGACTGAATAAACAGGGTGAGACAATTATGTGATGGCAACAATTTTGTGGTGAAATACAATAGCAGTGTCTGACTAGGGGCAATGACGGTGTTCAGACCCTAACAGAGGGTCTAATAGGATGTATACTTGGTTACAACAGATTAGGCAGCAGAGTGGACAACAGTGTGACACTCCCCCCCCACTGGCAGGTAAAGTGGGCCCCAGTTAGATTCGGCAGAGATACTGACCCAGTGAATCAAAACTAGCAGAGACAACAGCAAACATAGACCCAGTGTAGCCCTCTGCTTACTATAGTCTGGAACTGAGGGACTCCCATCACATTGCCAACCAGTCAACAAAATTAATTGCTAGTTACTACATAAAATATTTATTACTCTATCTGCCGTGCTCCCCAACCATCCCAGCAGAATGGGCTGATGGGAACAATTTTTTCCAACAATCATGAAGGTGACTGAAGGAGGCTCTTCAAACCTCAGGCACCAGGCCAGCTTAGTCAGACCTGGCTGACCACACTGAATTACACTTCTTTTTTTTTTTAAAGCAATTGGGGTTAAGTAACTTGCTCAAGGCTACACGGCCAGTTATTTCTGGGTGTGGTGCTAAGTATCAGAGCCCAGATTCAATCTCAGGTCACCCTGACTCTGGGGCCGGTGCTTTTACTTACTGTGCCACCTGGCTGCCCCTAAGCAATTGGGGTTAAGTAACTTGCTCAAGGTTACATGGCCAGTTATTTCTGGATGGGTGCTAAGTGTCTGAGCCCGGATTTGATCCCCAGATCATCCCTACTCTGGGGCAGGTACTCTTACTCGCTGAGCCACCTGGCCACCCCTGAACTACACTTCTAATGCCAAATGAATTTGCCCCAGAAGCAGTTATAAATATAAGAGACAAAAGACCTCTGCTATTTACTAACTTGTGGGACCTCTGACAATTCAACTCAACAAGCATTTCCCCTCCCCAAAATTTTCATTTCTGATTTATAAGCATTTATTTTGGTTCCTTCCTACTCTTTTCCCCACACCACTAAACAACAAAAAGATAAAGAAAATCCTCATAAGCAATAAGCACAGTGAAGCAAAACAAATTGGCCATGTCTGAAAATCTGTGTCCCATTCTGTTTGAGTCAATCACCCCTCTGTTGGGAAGCAGGTAGCATGGTTCATCTTAAGTCCTTTGTAAACTTGGTTTGTCATTACATTGAACAGAGTTCTAAAGATTTTTAAAATTGTTTTTATTTGTGATGTTTCAATACACATTCACCAAGTGTCTATCTACTATGTGGGGGGCCCTCCAGGGGCACAAAGACAAATAAACAAAGGGTCCCTGACCTGAAGGACTTCACATTGTACTGGAGGGATTCAACATGTACACAGATAAATATAGTAAAAATAAGGTAAATATGAAGTAATTTCAGGAATAGGAGAACCAGATGATCTAGGGATTCAGGAAAGGTCTTTTATAAACAGTGGAAGCTGCTTTCCTCACTCTGGTTTTCACTTTCTTCATCTGTAATATCCAAAGTCCTTTCTAAATCTAGAACCTTTAGCTCTTAAGTAAAATTAGCCACCTCTCTGCACTGAGAGCAATATGGGTAGCCAGGCTTCTGTTGGACAGTAGAGAATGATGTTGAAACAGAGAGGTGGGAGATTTCCAAAGGAAAACCTCAGTCTGCCATCTTGCTTCTGTCCTACTTGGTCTCATACTATGTATATCACTCCCTTTCCCACATCTTGTTATATTTGTTGGAAGAATCTGCAACTTCAATAACATAGATATTTTCCCCCCAGCATAGGTATCAACCCACCACACTTTAGTAGCAATGATGATAATGGTCATACTAAGTGAAATGGTGATAAGGATGGTCCCTTTTGAGATGTAGGATTCCATTTTCAACACTAAAGGTAGTAGAGGATGTAGGGAGTTTGCCCCTACCTATATAAAAGGTTAGAAAACCATCCTGACTATAACAGCTCCTTCCTATCTTACTCCAGACTCCTCTAGAGTTGGTTTAGAATTTTCTTAATGTTAAGAGAATAATCTGCATATATTTTATCTTATTGATATCTTTTGTTTTCAGAACGTATTCATTTCCCCTCCTTTATTTGGCAAGGTATCTCCTCTAACAAAGATTTGAAGTGAAAGAGAAAAAAAAGGAATTCAGCAAAAAAAAAAAAAATCAACATATTGAGTTTAAAGGTATAGGAACTATTCCACAACCAAACTTTCTTATCTCAGGGGTGACAGGGAGAAAGAGACAGAGAGAGAGAGGAAGAAAGAGACAGAGAGA
>NW_027186372.1:6578756-6591079 GCF_028583685.1 Petaurus breviceps papuanus
AGAGAGAGAGAGAGAGAGAAAGAGAGAGAGAGAGAGAGAGAGAAAGTAGCTACTCACCACGCTCAGGTATAACAGCCAGCCATTTCCTTGATAGCTCCTGCACTTTTGGTTTGGATTCAATTCCCTCATTTACTCTAAAGGAACTACCTCTGTAATGCAGTAAATTAATAATAAAAATTAATAGCTAATATTTATATAGCACTTAGTATGTGCCAAGCATTGTACCAAGTGCTACAAATATTATCTCATTTGATCTCACAATGACCCTGAGAGATAAGTGCTATTATTATCTTCTTTTACAGATGAGGAAACTGAGGCAGACAGAGGTTAAGTGACTTGCCCAGGTTCATGCAGCTCTGAGATCAGATCTGAACTCATTTCTTTCTGACTCTAGGCCTGATGCTCTCTCCTCTGTGCCACCTAGCTGAGTACAATCTATGACTCTTCTCCTTTTCGCCCTTGTCTTCAGTAAAGTGCTAATGTGCTCACAGTCAACATCTAAGGGAAGGAGGGTAATTATCTCACAGTTGTGGGCCGAGAGTCTAACCTCCCATACTACCCAGAACACTTGAGAGTAAAGAAGGTATGATGCAGACGTGTTTCAATGATTTAACTTTGTCCCCAGGTGAATTAAGGTCCCAGTTGTAGGCCCTTTGGGCCAAAAGAAAATTTGAAAAGTGGTGTTTTTTAGGACTTTGATATTCTAAAGATCTCTGAGAGCTTACTTGTTAATTGCTTTTAATTTCTTTGCCTAAAGCTTTTATCTACTTTTATCTTCCCAAGAAGTGCTTTTTAAATGCCTTGGGAACTACTTTTATCTAAGAGAATTGAAATGATTTTAGGAAAAAGAATTGTTTATTCAAACCTTCTGGCTCAGAGGAGTGACCCATGAAACCAGAAATGGGGACTGACTTGGATACCCAGCAGCACACCCCTCAGTATCTGGGCCTGGACTCTCACAAAATCATGCTGCAGGCATTTCATCCCTACTTATTCCCCACCTTGCTTCAAGGAAAGGTTCTTTCTAACCTTCCAAGCTGCTGGAGGAATGTGGAGTCTACGTCTGAAAATTATTGTAATTCTATCATTGTATATTATATCAACATTTATGTTGTTTTATCATATGCGATATGTTTACAATATAATTATATATTATATTATTACATAATAAAAGTATTATTATTATTATTGAATATTCATCAACAATAACAGTATATTAAGCTCCTACTATGTGTGGGGCATTGTGCTACATGCTAGGGATACAAAAGGAAGCAAAAGACAGTGCCTGACCTCAAGGAGCTTACGATCTAAGGAGGGGGACAACATGTAAATATATAAATGCAAAGTAAGCTATATACAGGAAATAATTAACAAAAGGAAGTCACTGGCTTTAAGAAGGATTGGAGAAGACTTCCTGTAGAAGGTGGGATTTTATTTGGGACTCAAAAGAAGCCAAAGAGGAAAGTAGTCAGAGCAAAGGAGCGTGAGCCACAAACAGTCAGAAAAAATGCCTAGACATGAGTAACGGAGTGGCTTGTTCATGGAGTAGTGATGAGTCCAGCATCACTGGACTGTGAAGGTATGCTTAGGAAAAGAGGCAAAAGAGAGTCCCTGCCCCCAAAGAGTTTACGATCTAATGGTGGAGACAACACACAAATATATTCAAAACAAGATATATACAGAATGAATGGGAAGCAACACCATAGGAACAGGAAGACACCAGAATTCAGAGGAGTTGGGGAAGGCTTCTCATAAAAGAAGGGATTTTAATTTTGGCTTAAAGGAAGTCAGGGAGGTTTATGGAAAAAGAGACCAGTGTAAGGAGAATGAAGAGTACATGTCAAGGGGTAAGGTGTAAAAAGACCAGAAAGGTGGGATGGGTCTGGGTTATGAAGAGCTTTGAATGCCAAATGGCATTTTTTGCTTGTTTTAGCCCCACCTCCCCAATTCATTTATTCTTAGTTTTCAACATTCACCTTTTATAAGATTTTTGAGTTCTAAAATTTTCCCCTTCTCTTCCTTCCCCCCTCCCCAAGATGGTATGCAGTCTGATGTAGATTATACATGTACAATCATACTAAATATATTTCCACATTAGTCATGTTCTGACAGAAGAATCAGAAGAAAAGGGAAAAACCACAAGTAAGAAAAAAAGAGAGAGAGAAATGCATTCACACTACATAGTTCTTTCTCTGGATGTTGATAGCAGTTTCCTTCATGAGTCTTTTGGAATTGTCTTAGATCATTGCATTGCTGAGAAAAGCTGTCTATCCAAGTTGGTCATCACATAATGTTGCTATTTCTGGGTACAATGTTCTTCTGGTTCTTCTCACTTCACTCAGCATCAGTTCATGTAAGTCTTTACGGATTTTTTTTGAAGTCTGCCTATTCATCATTTCTTACAGAATAATAGTATTCCACTACATTCATATACCACAACTTGTTCAGCCATTCCCCAATTGTTGGGTATCCCCTCAATTTCCAATTCTTTGTCACCACAAAAAGAGTTGCTATAAATATTTTTTGTACATTATGGGTCCTTTTCCCTTTTATATGATCTCTTTGTGATCCAGACCTAGTAGTGGCATTGCTGGGTAAAAGGGCATACACAGTTTTATAACCCTTTGGGCATAGTTCCAGATTACTTTCCAGAATGTTTGGATCAGTTCACAACTCCTCCAACAATGTATTAGTGTTCCAATTTTCTCACATCCTCTCCAACACTTATCATTTTCCTTTTTTGTCATATTAGCCAATCTGATAGGTGTGATGTAGAATCTCAGAGTTGTTTTATAAATAAAGCATTTTGGTATTTGCTTCTGGAGGCAACAGAAAACCAATGGAATTTATTGAGTAGGGTAAAAAAATCAAGAATTTTGAAATTCCTTTGTCTGACGATAGCTTCACTCACTTCTCTTTGTAATGTTTACCCTAGGGTTGACTAGTTTGATTTTATGCAGTCTTCCACTCTGAAATTCAGCAATGTTAATGACAACAATGATGATCATGATAAACGCTTAGCATTTGTATAGTTCTCTAAGGTTTGCAAAGGATTTTACATGTGTTGTTTCATTTGACATTCACAATAACTCGGTGAGGTAGGTGCTATTATTATCCTCATTTTACAGATGGAAAAACTGAAGCTAAAAAAAGAAAAAAAGACTTAAGTGACTTACCCAGGGTCACGCAGCCAGGAATATTTGACAGAGGGTTCAAATTGAGGTCTTCCTGACTCCAAGTTCAGTATTATGTCCTCTGTGTCACCTAGTTGCCTCCTCGTCTTATCACATATTGCATTTGTGTTGTCAACCCCCAACCCTCCTTCATTCCCACAACCCACCTTCTTTGAGGTGTTTGTTGCTGAATGGTATTGGAGGAAGTCACCCAACAGTAAGATCTCACTGCAGCAAGGCAATCCTTTTACTTCTCCACTACAGCATCCCCATCACACCGTCCCCAGCAGCTGCTGCAGACCTTCCCTTCTATCTTCAAGTATTCCACACCATCTCTTCCCTTTACCCTCTTGCCCGAGGACCTTATCTCATACTTTACTGAGAAAACAGAGACCATTGTAGGCTAACTCAGGCCAAACTCATGTTTCAGGTTTGGAAATGGAATGGAATGAGGTGCTCATCTAACTACTATCAAAAGGAGGTTGACTTTGTCATAGCATAGAAAGGACACTCAGCAAGGATCCAGCACTGATTCAGTTGAGCACAATTTCCCTGCCTCTCTGTTGGCCATATTGGTGAAGGGTTGATTGAGCCTGATGGAGAGTAATGTCCCTGCCTCCACCTGGGCTAGCCTTGTCACTTAGAACACTTAAGCTAGTCAAGGTCCCTAAGTCTTAGTCCACTAAGCCAATTAAGTCTTGAACAGGGTTTTCAGACTTTTTTTAAAGAGTAACTATTCTAGTCTACTTCGTGGATATTCAGGAATATGCTGGAGCCAGCTTGAATGGCCTTGTGAGTGTAGATTGTTATGTTTTTATTGTGATATTTTTATTTTTTATTGTATCCACTTACACATTGGAAATAAGCAGGGGTTATCAAGTCTTACTGTATTGTTTTATGATTGTCTAGACTTTAATAAATGATGGAAAATGTTAATAATGCAGATAAGAATTAAAAGTGAGTCACTGGTTCCTTTTTTTGGAAAGCCAGTTATTAACCGTTTACCAACACTCTCTTGCAAGATGTCTCCTACCATAGCCCATTTTGCTTGAATGTCCTCTTCTCCCCTATTCTACATCTCAAAATGCCTTAACATCATTTCTCAATTCTTTCTTCCCTTATTCCAGTCTCTGATGACAAAGTAGCCCTTCTCCTCACCAAAGTCAAAATTTCTACATGTACTTTTGATTTTCATCCCTTCCCTTCTCCTCCAACAGACTTCCCCCACAATGATCCCTCCCCCTTCTAATCTTCTCTCTCTCCTGTCTACTGGCTCCTTCCCTTCTCCTAACATATAAGCCCAGGTCTACCCTATCCTTAAAAAAAACCCTCACAGGGCAGCTAGGTGGTGCAGTGAATAGAGCACCAGCCTTGGAGTCAGGAGGACCTGAGTTCAAATCTGGCCTCAGACACTTAACACAAAAACTATCCTTGTGACCTTGGGCAAGTGACTTAACCCCAATTGCCCTACCTTCCCCCCTCCAAGAAGAAAAAAAAAATCCCTACTCACTTGACCTTACTATCCTCAGAGTCTATTGTCCTATATTCCCTCCCCCAATATTTACCCTCAGCATAATCAAACACCTCCTAGAAAAAGCTGGCTATATTCTTTGCCTATACTTCCTATCTCTTACATTTCAACCCTTTATAGTCTGGCTTCCAACTTCATCACTCAATTGAACTTATTCTCTCCAAAGTTACCAATGGTCTCTTAATTACTAAGTCTAACGACCTTTTCTCCATCCTCATCTTTCTTGATATTTGTGCAGCATTTGACTTTGGTGAGCTCCTTCTACTCCTCTGTCCTCTTTTTTATGATAACCCTCCCTCTTGATTTTTTCCCTACATAGCTATCTACTCCTTTTCAATTTCCTTTGTGATATCTTCATGTATATCATGCCCCTTTACTCTAGGTGCCCTGTATAATTGTGAACTGATCCAACTGTTGCGGTTTCACTGTGTGCTGGGAGGGTCATCTTTAATGAATTCACAGATTCACACTATCTCCAATCCAAGCAAAGGCATTCATTGAGTTAAGCCCTCTGGTGGACTGGGCTCCTTAAAGGAACTAGCAACTTCAGCAAGACAAGACAGATAATTTTATAGTGTGATAATGCTGAGTACACAATAGAAATTATGAATATTAAGGAGGTAAGATGGGTTTGTCAAGGGATTAAGTAATAGGAAAGGGTTCTCAGCCTCAGTGGAACTGTGTATGAGATTACCCACAATGCACACAGAAAAACCCTTTGGGGGGAGAGGGGGAATGTATGTATGATAATAATATTATAATAAGCCTCTCTATGTCCTAAGTTCATCTAAAGAATAGCAGATGCCTACTTGGGAAAGTCCCTTTTGTTGTTTTAGGGTCTACATCCTGCTTGAGCACTCTAGTGGTGCTGCTTTCTGATTGGTTGAGTATTGTGGTCCTGTCTGAGATCAGATGGATGTGGTTGTGGTTGAGTGCATGGACATACTTGCTGTTTCTGTGAGAAATATGAGGAATAGGTTTGGGGACAGAGGCTAATTAGAGGCAATGGTTAGGATTCCATCATATGGACACACCTGCTGTTTCAAATGAGGCAGTGAGGCATAGATGAGGAAGTCAGGATATTGAGTCGGCAGCAGAGGCTAAGTAGGGACAGTGGATCTGCTATTCAGTGAGGCCCCTAAGGAAGTTAGAATACTGGGGCTCAGGGAAGCTTTATTGGGATTCCATCATAACCATCATGGAGAGCAATGTGGAACTATACCCCAAAGACTATCAAACTGTACATATTTGGTCCAGCAATACCACTGCGAAGTCTATGTCCCAAAGATATAAAAAAGGAAAAAGATCTATTCATGCAAAAATATTTATAGCAGCTCTTTTTATGGTAGCAAATAATTCAAAACTAAGGGTATACCCATCGATTTAGGAATGGCTGAACAAGTTGTGCTATATGGTTGTAATGGAATACTACTGTGCTATAAGAAATGATGATGTTTTCAGAAAAAGCTGGGCAGACTTACATGAACTGATACAGAGTGAAGTGAGCAGAACCAAAACAGCATACACAGTAATAGCAAAATGGTGTGATGGTTAGCTGTGCATGACTTAGCTATTCTCAGCAACACAATGACTCAAGAAAATTTCAAAGGACTCATGATAAAAAATGCTATCCACCTCCAGAGAAAGAACTGATGGAGTCTCAATGCAGATCAGAGTATATTATTTTTCACTTTGTTTTTTGTGGGTTTCTTTTTGGTCAGTTTTCTTTCACAACATGACCAATATGGAAATATGTATTGCATGACTGCACATGTATTACCTATATCAAATTGCTTGCCACTTCAGGAAAAGGGAGGGGAGGGAGGAAAGAAGAAAATTTGAAACTCAAAGTTAAAAAAAAGAATATCAAAAATTATTTCTACATGTAATTAGAAAAAATAAAATATTATTTAAAAAACTGTTGGTGTCCCCTAAGGCTCTGTCCTGGGGCCCCTTTACTTTTCTCCTACCTTCTTTCTTGGTGACCTCTTCAGCTTCCTTAGGTTCAGTTATAATTTCTATTTTGGGTTTGTTTGGGTTTTTTTTTTGCTTTTTGGAGGGGGGAGGGAAAGGCAATTAGGGTTAAGTGACTTGCCCAAGGTCATACAGCTAGTGTTAAGCATCTGAGGCCAAATTTAAACTCAGGTACTCCTGATTCCAGGGCTGGTGCTCTATTCACTGTGCCACCTAGCTGCCCCCCAGTTATAATTTCTATGCAGATAATTCCTAGATCTATTTATCTCCAGTCCTGCATCAATAGTTGCCAACTGGGCATTTCAAACAGGATTTGCCAAAGACACCTCTAACTCAACAAGAACAAAACAGAATTTTATTTATCTTTCCCTCAAAATTCACCCCTCCTCTGAACTTCCCCTATTTCCCTCAATGATACCACCACCCTTCTGCCACAGCAACTTTTTCATCTTGTCTCCACTAGCCCTGGTTCAAGTCATCTCCTATTATAATATCCTTCTAATGGTTCTCCCTGCCCTAAGTTTCTCCAGTTTTGAATAGCTGCCAATGCAATTTTTCTAAAGCACATGGGGGAGATCTCCAGTCTCCTGATCTATATCTTGCCACTGGATCTAGATGGCTCCGGAGGAGAAAGTGAGACTGGTGACTTTCCACAGTCATCCCTCACTTAAATCCAATTCACTTGCAAGTCATGGCATCACCTTACTGATGTCATGGTCCTTTTCAAGAATGATGGACAAACACAAAAACAACAAAAAGTACAAGTCCAACCTTGTCATTTCCTAGTGGTTCTCCATTGCCTTTGGGCTTAAATAACATATTTCTCTGGCATTTGAAGTCATTTATAATCTGGTTCCAACCTACCTTTAAATGTTTCATTACTATCTTAATCCCCTTCACAACTAGCCTTCTTTCTGTTCCTCACACATGATATTCCACCTCCTGTGTCTATTTGTAGCAACTCAGAGCTGGAAAGGGGCTCTCGTGAAGACCTCCTGTGGTAGGGAGCTGACTGTTTCCTGAAGCTGCCAATTCTATTTTTGTACAGTACTAATTGTGAGGAAGTTTTCCTTCAATTAACTCAAAACTCTGTGTCTCTTGCAATAGATGCAAGTACCATCTATTGGTGCTACTTGTGTCCTCTGGAACCAGGCAAAATAAGTCTAATCCTTCTCCTGGAATCTCCACTGTAAGATTTTCATGTCTCCTTACTCCTCCTCTCCCCAAGGTCCATCTTCTCCAGACCTCCACAATTCACAGCTCCTTCCACAAATTCTCGTGGGACATGGTTTCTAGCCCCTTCTCTGCCCTCGTTGTCTTCCTTTGGACTCTCTCCAGCTTTTTAATCCCCTTCCTAAAGTATGGCAGGGAGCATTGAACAGAGAATTTAACCACTTTCAGAAGTGGTCTAAATAGGGCAGAAGATATGGTACAACCACACTTCTTTTAGACACTACACTTCTATCAATGCAAATTCATATTGTGCTAGCTTTTCTGGACACCATGATATCTTGCTTACTCACATAGAGCTAAAAACTCCATTTTACTTTACCCATATGAATATTTTCTAGTTTCTGCACATTGTACTTGCTCAACAGATTTTTTAAGCCAAATATCAGACCTGCATTTATCCCTTTTAAATTTCATAAAAATCAATAGCAAACTAGAATGACAAATATGAGATGTAATGTGCAATTAAAACAATTCCACCCTGATTTATTCTAAGAAACTGTCGACTTGACAAATGGGAAATAGATAGAGGATCAGATAAAGATCTAAACATATACTTGTCTTAAGTAGTTTAACCAATGCAAAACAACTCTAACAACAAAGAACCTAGAAATTGCTTCTGTGAGTAAACATTTGATAGCCTTGTGAAATAGAGATGACAGCCAAGAGCAGCACCTAAATTAGAAGAGAAATTCATTTGTAAAACCTCTAATTGCAGATAATAGAAGATTATGAACATTTCTGTAACAGCAAGGAGGAGTGGGGGGGAAAAACTAAGTTTTCAGAAAGCATGATATAGGACCCAATTAAGTCAGAACATCATAAGAGTATTTAAAGATGAACCTGGAAAGAAGACAACAAACAGCAGAAGAGATGAGATCTGTTCATGTTTCCTTAACAACTTTCTTCATCATTAACAGAACATTTGGACTCCCAATAATGTGATGCATGAAGAAGCAGAAATGGCTTTAAGGAAAATTAAGATGGAAAGAGAAATTCAACAAATTCAATATATAAACACAGGAGTTCTGTGCTGTTGGGAAGCACAATTTTGAGGATATTGAGGCATAGATTCTCAAGCTACCTGAAAGAAGGGAAGCACAATGTGCCTCCCACCTCTGGGTACAGAACGAGGCATGCATTTTCAGATGTGCTCCATACTTTGGTCTGTTTTGTTTGGTCATAGTTACTACAAGAGAGAATTCTATTAGGCAGAGGAGAAAGGGGGAATCATTGGAAAGTGATGATGTTTTGTTTTGGGTTTTTTTAAGAAAAGAAAAAAGTATCAAAAAAAATTTTTAAATAATCTTTTAAAAACAACAAAGAAAATACCTGCCTTCTACCTCAGATGAATCATCTCAACGTAGGACAATTTATCCCCATTACATGTCACTATAGAAGTACAGGAATGTCAGGTATCAAATGAATATAAATGTCTCTCAAGGACCTAAGTGGTACAGTGCATTGTACTTGGTATTATGGAAACCTTAGCTTGGATCTTGCCTCTGACATTTACTAGATGTGTGACCCAGGGTAAATCATGTGGAGTGGAGAAGTCTGTCTTCCATTCAGATGTCAGTAATTTTCCTAAAGCACACCTATATCCTAAAGTCTATCACATACACAAACAGACATATACACATACACACATATACACACCACACACACACACACATACACATGCACATGCACATATACCACTCAATACATTTCTGTGGTTACCTCCAAGAATATAAAATCCTTTGTTTCGTGTTGAAAGCCCTTCCTGATCTTCCCCCTACCTTTCCAGTGTACTTACATCTCACATCACCACCACCACACCCCGACACACTCACTGATGCCTTGACACTAGTCTTTCTGAGGTTCCTTGAACACGACTCTCCATCTGTATGGTCACTTTTCCTGGCTGTCCCCCATGCATGGGATACACTTCTGCTCATCTCAGACTCCCAGCTTCCCTGACTCCCTTCAAGTCTCAGCTAAAATGCCCCTTCTATAGGAAGCCCTTCTCAATCCCTCTTATTTTAATGCCTTCCCTCTGTGGATAATATCCTATTTATGCATGCAGTTTGCCTGTGCACTGCTGTTGTACCCTTCGTTAGACTGAGTTTGTCGAGGGCAGGAACCATTGTTTCCTTTTCATTTTATTCCAAGTACTTAAGACAATGCATTGCACATAGTAGGCACTTAATAAATGTCTATTGGGGGCGGCTAGGTGGGCAGTGAATAAAGCACTGGCCCTGGAGTCAGGAGGACCTGAGTTCAAATCCAGACTCAGACACTTGACACTTAGTGGCTGTGGGACCTTGGGCATGTTACTTAAATCCAATTGCCCTGTCCTCCCCCCTTCAAAAAAAAATAATAAATGTCTATTGACTAACTCATTTAGCCTCTCAGCTTCAGTTTCTTCACCTTCAAAATGGGAATAATAATAGCATCTGCCTCACAGGAGGAAGATCAAATGAGGTGAAGCCCTTCGTAAATCTTACAGCACAAGATAAACATCATTTTTATTTGGGGCAGCTAGGTGGCTCAGGGGATAGAGTGTGGGGCCTGGAGTCATGAAGACTTAAGTTCAAATCCAACCCCAGACAGTTACTAGCTGTGTGATCCCAGACAAGTCAATTCACTTTGTTTGCCTCAGTTTCCTCATCGTAAAATGAGCTGGAGAAGGAAATAGCAAATCACTCCATTATCTTTGCCAAGAAAACCCCAGAAGGAGTCACGAAGAGTCAGACACAACTGAAAACAACAGAACGAATTATTATTATCATCATCATTATTTATTATTATCATTCTAACCACTATTAAATTTGCTCTTTGAAGTGGCAGATTTCCACCCAAGTAAAACTGATCAGGGCATCTCTATAGCTCTCCAACTGAAGCACGTATCTATTTATCAGGAATATTGTAAAGGAGATTCCTACTTCAAGTTGAGTCAATTGATCCGGCATTTACTGAGCACCAAATGTGTGCTCAACATGTAAGTCTGAAAAGCCCAGCTGTCATCTTTAGCCTTAAAGAACTCACGTTCTGCTAGGGCACAGGTTGAGCTAGATGCCCTCTGTAATGGGAATGCAAATTTGGAAGATCTTCCCTGCCCTTAGGCTAAAGTGCACCTGAAGCCTGGGGTGGGAGGCTTGTTTTTCAGTAGATACTTCTTGATTGGCCAGTGGGTCCAGAAGGTTGTTACATTCTCTGAGCCAGGAGAAGGCTATATAAGCCCTGATGTGTAGCTTTGTTTTGGGACTCACTTTGAGAAGTGTTCTGTGATTTGATCTGGATTCTGGGAAGCCATTGTCCAGGGCCCCCCCGGCTTTGAAAACCCCACATGTGGAAACCCAGATGTTGACTGGGTATGGATGTAATGGTTAGACAGTTTGGAAATCTGTCTACTTGATCTGTTTCTGTCTTGATAATTCTGCCTGTATACTTTGAAGTTCGGGGTGCTGACCTTTTCTCCTGAACAAGGTAAACAATATATGTCTGACTGATTAAAGTAAGCTTGTTAACCCATTTTGAGTTGCTTTCCTTTAACAAAGCAGATCCAAGAACCTGAATGGGCAGCCACCCTGAGCACGCTTGGGGTGCTTGCTGCTATACCCTCTGAGGTCGCTGCCTGCTCTGAGCTTCTGTGATTCAATGATCTTTGATTACTAGATGGTCTTCTTTCCCTCTGATTTTTTTTTAGAATGCCTGTTCTTCCAGTGAGTCTTCAGTGGTTTGGTTTGAACTAGACAGTGGCTTAGTAAACTGAACATATTTATTTGCATAGTTCTTTGAAAAAAACTGGGTTTTCTTCTCACATTTGCTGTGCCAAAGACAGACTTCCAAGGGGTGGCCAGGTGGCTCAGCAAGTAAGAGCACTGGCTCCAGTGTCAGGATGACCTGGAAATCAAATCTGGGCTGCGATACTTAGCACCACACCTAGAAATAACTGGCCGTGTAACCTTGAGCAAGTTACTTAACCCCAATTGCTTAAAAAAAAAAATCTGTCATTTAGGGGAGGCTAGGTGGCGCAGTGAATAGAGCACCAGCCCTGGAGTCAGGAGGGCCTAAGTTCAAATATGACCTCAGACACTTAACACACACACACACACAAACTAGCCATGTGACCTTGGGCAAGTCACTTAACCCCAACTGCCCTCCAAAAAGCAAAAAAGAAAAAGGATTCAAAGACAGACTTCCAGAATTTTTCTGCTTCTTCTAGCACCAGCCAGGGATCTAGAGTCAGGTATAGATAAGCTCATTGAATTAGGCTGATGTTATTGCCAGTCCAGAGATTGACAGTGAAAGAAGGAAGGGGAGAGATGAGAGGTTGAGGAAGGAGAGAGAGAGAGAGAGACAGAGAGAGAGAGAGAGAGAGACAGAGAGACAGAGAGAGAGACAGAGAGAGACAGAGAGACAGACAGAGA
>NW_027186372.1:6591179-6611380 GCF_028583685.1 Petaurus breviceps papuanus
AGAGATAGTCAAAGATGGAGAGAGACAGCAAAACAAAGAAAAAACAGCCAGAGAGAAATGCAGAGAAAAATAGAGACAGAGACAGAAACAGAGAAAAAGGTAAAGGAAAACAGAGACAGAGACAAGGAGAGAAACAGAAAGAAACAAAGAATGAGAGGCAGAGAGAGAAAGAAACAGACACAGAAGTAGACACTGAGAAACAGAGAAAGAGACAGACATGGAGACAGAGAGAGAGAGATGCAGAGATAGACAGAGTCTATTCTTCTAACTACTGAAAATAGCCAATAGATGCAAGTGGGGCTATATGCACAGTTTGTCATGACTGATGCATTGTCCTAGATGAAGGGCTTGTGACAGCAGTAAGAGATAGAGTGCTAAGTGACCTGTCCCAGAATGCAGCCCATTAAGAGATCACTGTGCTTCCACCTTGGCAGGTCCTACCAAAACGTGTGTCCCCTTGGCCTTTGAGAAACCGGGTACACCTCTATGACATGATAAGGGTATCAAAGGAAGGCCATGTTAGAAAAAAGAACTAAAAATAATAGCGGTTTTTTTCAATAGACTTGTCATAAGATAAAAAAAATGGTACATCAGTAAACTCACAGAATGAAATTCACTTCAAGTATCGGTGAGAACTTATTGAGGCCATAATGAAGGAGGCAGTTGAGAAGAACACCGACTCTGGAATCAGTACCAGCATTTAAATTCTGTCTCTTATGCTACCTGGGTGTGTTTGGGCAAGTCACTTGACTTTCATGGGTCTCAATTTCCTTAACGACAAAATAAAGGCCTTGGACAGGAAAACCTCCAAGGTTGCTTCTAATTCTGTGATTCTATACCAAAACTTTGCTAAACCTTGGGGAGAATTAGGACAGAATATACATTCCCTTCCCTCTGGAAGTTTGCTATCTAGTTGGAGAGATTGGGAGAATGACACAAGGCTGGGTACAATCAAATACTACATGGTATAGCACAACACATAAGCCAGAGAAAGAAAATCAGGGAAGGGGGAGAAGTCCTTGTGGAGTAAAGTAATCCCAGAGGCTTGTTTGCAATGGCCATTTGATTCCCCTTGGAGGCTGTCTGTTTAGGATAGATTAGAACTTTTGGGGTCTGGCTTCTGACACTTAATAAGAAGGGAGATGCTTTGCTTGGATTTCTCGTCCAAGACATGGCTGAACAAAATCCTCTGGACAATGGCTTACGTAGGTCGCTCCATTTTTAGGTGAAATTGAACAAATCAATTTAGGAAGTACTGTATCTGCCTGCTGCAGCATCATCCCTCCCCTACCCACACCCATCCCTGGGACTGGGACTTGGCTTCACCAGCTTCTCAGAAAAAAAAAAACAACCTTTAAAGGTTATTGAGCTACATCTTTAATAAAAAAAAATCTTTAAGAACCATAATAAAATCCACTAGATGGCATTTTTTTTTCCATTTTGGCAAAACTAGAGTCATAGTCTCTGTTATTACAAACTCGACCACAAGAGAAGAATGCCAGCCCATCACAATTTAGAAATTTCAAATACCAATTGCACTGGAATCCCATTTGGGCAGTTCATTCTCCTTGGCAGGACTCCTGTACCACCTAAGCCCATCCTAGCAGGGTTAAGATGCGTCCAATCCACATCTGTCTTTTTCCACCAACACAACTCCCTCAGGCCACTCTTGAGCTGTTCATCCTCTTTCCAAAGCAGCATCAGCAGACTGAAGGCTGACCCTAAAAAAATTGTCTGCTTTTCATATCTGCTGCTTCCTCCTTGGAGGAAACTCTCTAGCAGGGCTAGTCTTATAATTCCATGCGATCTGAGGAGCTCCTCTTCCCAAAAATCCCTCACCATGTTCCAGTTGCAAATGGGTCTATCTCACTTGAAATCTTCACCATTAGAATTTCATTTGTTTGAATATATACCTACATATATACACTGTCGTCTCCTACAGAGAAAGAAAATAAGCCTTTTGAGAGCAAAGACTGTTCCCTTTTTGGCTTTGTAGCCCTAGCCCTAGTATAATGGTGCCTAGCATATGATAGATATTTTTTGATGAAATGATTGGGTTAGGATGCTAAATTTTGTCATTTCTATCTTCACAATTTCTCCCAACTTGTATGGTCACCACCCTAGTTCAGGTCTTCTTCAACTCTTCCCTTTACTGTTTCTTTTTCTTTTTGGCTTTTTTTTTGGGGGGGGGGATGGCAGGACAATTGGGGTTAAGTGACTTGCCCAAGGTCACATGGCTAGTAAGTGTTAAGTGTCTGAGGTCAGATTTGAACTCAGGTCCTCCTGACTTCAGGGCCGGTGCTCTATTCACTGCACCACCTAGCCACCACTGTCCTTGACTATTTCAATGGCTTCTTAATTTGGTTACCTCATTTCCAATCCATTTTCTATTCAGCTGCCAAAATGAATTTCCTAAAGCTTAGGTCTGCCCATGTTACCACCATATTCAATAAATTCCAATGGCTCTACATTATATGCTCCAGGATCAAATATGAACTACTCTCTTTGGCAGTTAAAGTTCATCATAATCTGACCCCTTCCCCCCAGCCTTCTTATATATTATTCTTTCCATTCAATCTACAATCCAGCCACATTGGCTGGCTTTTGTTCCTTGCATATCAAGCTCACCATTTCATCCCCTTTGAACTGAATGTTCCCAGAGCCTAGAGTGATTCTGGGTTCCTTCTAGCTTAATTTTAAATCCCATCTTCTGCAAAAAGCCTTACAGAGTCAGCCTCCCTCCCCTAGGTGCCAGTGCCTTCCTCTCTGAGAATACTTTCCATTTGCACTTTATATATCTTGTATGCACATATATTCATGTTGTCTCTCCCACTAGAATGTAAGTTCCTTGGGGTCAACTGTTTCTTCCCTTTTTTTGTATCCTTAGTACTTTGCACTGTGCTTGGTACGTAGTAATAGCTTAATAAATGCTTGGTGACTGTTGGACTGGCAGATTGAGGTTGTTGTCTCTAGGAACCATCCTTTAAGATGTAAATGCTTGATAAACAAACACATTAAACAGATATCACCTTGGCTCAAAGATATGGAGCTAGTCATCTGGTAAGGCTCTAAGAAAGAAATCCTATTCTTAACTCCAAGTCAAAGGGTCAGTAAGTTTTATTGGAGAAAATGGAGTACAGGTTTTAGGACCTGGATCTCTTACTTGAAGGAAATTCTGGAGGGGGACAAGGAAGGGAAAAGGTCATCTGAAGCATAACATATCAAGGACATGCCAAAATAAATGTCATCTACTTCAAAATATCTCCTGGGGTCAGGCCCAGGTTGTGGCTGAGAGGGCTCAGAGCTCTCCCTTCTCATCTTTTCTAGATGGACCTGGGTGTATTCACTTTATTTCTCTGAGCCTCAGTTCTCCAATCTGTAAAAGAGAGTTAATGCCCTGACTCTTGGCTATTTTGAGAAATTAACAATTGCTTATAAAGTGCTAAGAAGTATATCCTAGCAGGAGACAGCAGCATGCTGCTAAAAACCATTGGAATCATCTGAACTTAGTATTCTTCAGCTGAAAAATCTCTGATGTGCTTTTGACGTATCAAGTTAAACAATGCAGATACACAAATCACAAGTCAGCCAGAAGGTCATGTGATATTTCGATAAACTTTAATTTTTCCCCACGATATACATTATACATTAAACCCATTTGGACCAATGCCTGCCTTTGAGAAGCACTAGCAACATGCCTGCCTGCCTTCTAGGCATCTATCTGTTCATCCTCCCTTCTTGATTCTATTTTTCCTTTAGTCAGGACAATATCTGGTCTATGGGCTCTTAATCTTTTTTGTGACCCCTTTAGAAATCTAACGAGACCTCTGGACCTCTTCTTGGAATGATGTTTTTAAACAATTCAAAGATCTAAATTTAATTTAGAAGTAAGTGCAAACAAACATGAGAATTTTTCCCATCCCATTTCATGGATCCCCTAGAGTTGATCAAAGGATCCCTAGATCCTAGCTTAAGAACCCCTGAGCTATACTGAGAGGAAAAAAGACAATTGTTGGATTTTAACAGTCAAGGTCAGGATAAGTGAAATGGTAAACTAGGCAAACTGGCCTCAATCCATTGCTCTCATGCCAGTCCTTCATTTTCTTAGGCAGTCTACTAAATACCCTAGGTTTGCCCATCCTCACAAGACAATGGCCAATGTATACTATGGATCTTTTCTAAGCTCCCTCTTATCTATTCCCTAAGCATATTACTTTTTACTCTATATGGAATCACAGAATCATAGTATGCCAAAATTATAAGAGTCAATAGAATTATTGAAACCATGAAGTATCAGAACTGAAGGAATTTAGAAAACATGGAAGGGCAAACCTGGAAGAAACCCTAGAATGCAGGTGATGAAATATTAGAGCTGGAAAAATATTTAAAGCATAGAATGTCAAAGCTGGATGAGGCCTAAGTACATAGAATGTGATGTTTCCAGGAAGGAGATTTTAGACATTGAAAGGTTAGTGATGCAAAGGGGTATTAGACACCATCGAATCCAAGCTCCTCATGTTTAAGCTGAAATAACCTGATAAAGTAAAACATGCTTATGAGGATAATTTAAAAGCTTTCCCTCTTGACAATATATTTCCACTTCAGTGGAGAACCCTGCTAGAGATATGGTCATGATTCAAACATAACAGTGGGAATTGAAATGCTGAGGAGGGAGATTGGTAGAAGCACCAGTCGTTTGCCCCTTCTATCCTATGGCCCACGTATCTGACAACTTAGAGCTGATTCTGATTAAAAACAATCTTGAAGGCACTGGACAATCTGGAGGCACAACAGAGATTAAAGAGCCCCAGCTCATGGGCCATTTTGACCCTTTTCCTGAAAGCTGATTATCTGGTTTGGCTCAATGCTTCCTGTCCCTATAACAGAAAATAGGAATGACCTTGAGAATCCTTGAAAGATAGGTTCCTGTAACAGAGACACTGGGGCCCATGAAGCAGTGCAGTGTAACACAGAGACCATTGGATTGGAAGTCAAGAGAACTTACGTTCAAATCCTGGTGATTGACTTGTGCCATTCTAGCCACTGGGGGTAATTTTTGTTCCTTTTCATTCTATATTTCCCTGTCTTAGTAGCTAACCTGATACTAACTACAGTTTTGGGCTCTAATTAATAACCAATTTTCCTCTCCATTGAAGGGGCATTTCCCAGCACTGTACTGAGATTGGAACCAGCATTCTTTGGGAAACTATAGAGTCATATTATTTCTTTGTGCCTCAGTTTCCTTATATACAAAATGAAGCTCTTGGGCTAGATAATTTCTAAGGCCCCTTCCAATTCTGTCAGTCTATATTCTAAGATACCTCCTAGATCTGAAAGCCTATGACTTAAGGTCTTCTCAACTCTGATGTTCTCTGTTCTGCAATCTAGAGTCTTCCAACTCTAATAACCTGGATTCTAAGGTCCCTTCCCAGTCTAACATTTGTATGATCTAAGGTCAACTCTAGTTCTGACCTTCTTTGTTCTAATGTCCTTCTGAGCTCAGTAGCTAGCACCTATGTCACCTTGAGCAAATCACTTTCCTGGATCTTAATTTCTTTCTCTTAAAAAATAAGGAGTTCAGGGCCGGCCAGGTGGCTCAGTGAGTAAGAGCACTGGCTCCAGTGTCGGGATGATCTGGTGATCAAATCTGGGCTCAGATACTTAGCACCATACCCAGAAATAACTGGCTGTATAACCTTGAGCAAGTTACTTAACCCCGATTGCTTTTAAAAAAAAAATAAAAATAAGGAGTTCTTGGGGGCAGCTGAGTGGTGCAGTAAATAGAGCACCAGCCCTGGAGTCAGGAGGACATGAGTTCAAATCCGGCCTCAGACACTTAACATTTACTAGCCATGTGACCTTGGGCAAGTCACTTAACCCCAATTGCCCCTCAAAAAAAAAAGGCAAAAAATAAGAAGTTCAGACTAGATGATTGATAAGAGCCCTTTAAACTTTCAGTCCTATGAACTTAAATAAACTGTGTGCCTTTATAGGTTTTTTTCAGTATAAAGGACCTTGGATTTTTGTGCAGACATGGCCCAAGGATCAAGGAAAAATTCCCATAAGCCGGCGCCACTGAAATGCTAATAACTTTTGACCAAGATATACAATCACACCAGTGACTTAGAGGAAGAAGAAAAAGTCCAGCATATTGCTGATGTCCCATGGTCGTCCTGTCCCTAAGTGTAACAGCTTCCAAAGGTCAAGCCTTGCCAGTGGCTACCAGAGGAAGCTCCACCTAGAACATCTTGAACCTGTTAAGATGAAACTATTTATATCCGTCTTTTTTCCCCTTATAACGTGAAGAGAAAGCTTTATGATGAAGTGCTTGGTATGAGAAAACTTCCCAGAAAGACAAGAAATGTCTGTTTGTTTCCCCCCAAGAAATAGTTCCAGGGAATAGACTGGGGTAGCCAAGTGAGCATTGCCCTCTCAGGCTTCAGGAAAATGAAGAGAGCCAGTCCCCTTTCGTCTGGGAAACATTAAAAGCAATATCTGAAGTGATTCATTTAAAGTCTTCTGGTGGCAAAAGATCATCACCACAGATATGAAAATAAACACAGAGGGAAATTCCAGTATCAGAACAGTTTCAAGTCTCTTTTAAAAAATGCATGGCTATTTCAGGGAAAGGAGGAATCTTTTGAACGCCTTTCCAAGGCCCCCTGAATCAGAGTCAGACTGTCTCCATAAAGCAGGCTAGGCAAATTCCCATGATGCCAAGACTAGAATTGCACGAAACTTTTATTTTACCCAATGGATCATACAAAAAATACCCAGCTGATTCGTGGCTTAGAACCACTCTTCAGCAAGATCGGCTTTGTAAAACTACCTGAAACAAAGGCAGCAAAAAGCACTTGCTAGCTTTTGGTAAATGAGGCCTATATGTCTTAATTAGCACCAAGAGTCAAAGGGGTACAAGGCCTTGGGCTAGAAGGGGCCTTAGAAGACATCTAGTCCAATCTTCTTTATATGCCAAAGGAAGGGGCTTAGACTAGGTTATTTTCAAGGGTCATCCGAGCCTTGTATATTCTAAGATACCTGCCAGATCTGATAACCTATGGTCCTTCTCAGCATTGACATGTTCTAAAATCTGTTTTAATTTTAACATTCCATGTTCTAACGTCCCGTCCAACTTGACCCTTCTATGATCTTAAGTCACTTCCACTTCTCACATTTTATGTGCTAAGGTCATTTTTGGTTTTGACGTTTGCATGTTCTAAGGTCCTTCCTACCTCTGATATGCTATGATTCCATAATTCTAGCTCAAGCAAAAACTTACACAGCCACTAGTGAGCTTGCAACATTGGAGTTCTCAGTGAAACAACTGGTCTTCTATATACTAATGCTAATTGGTAGCATTTACATAGCACTACTTTACAAATCTCATTTTATCCTCATAACCACCCTGGAAGATAGGTATTATTATTGTTCTCATTTTACAGATGAGGAAACTGAGGCAGACAGAAGTTAAGTGATTTACCCAGGGTCACAAAGCTAGTGAGTACCTGAGGTCAGATATGAATTTAGGCTCTCCTAAACCCAGCACTCTATCACTTAGACTACCTACTTTCCTACTGAGTAGCAATGGGAGAGGCAAAATTGATAGAGACCCAAACTCACATCCTTCACATTGAAAAATCTCACATAGTTCTTATATATCAGAGGGAGATAAACAGAAATCTAAACTCCTCTTGAAAGAAAAAGAAAAAAAAAGAATCTAGCTAGTATTTCATTTGGACCAAATAATGTGACTAGAAATTGTTTTGTCTGAAAGGTCTGTGATATTATATAATTATAAAATAGGATTCTGGGAGACCTGGGAACACCTGGATTATCATAAGATAACTGAGGAAGAGAAGGGGTGAGCCAGGATGGGGGTGGAGAGAAGAAGGGGAAGAAATGACATTCATCAAACCAAGGAAATAGCCATCATTTTAATTCTGCCAGTGAGCAAAGGACTAAAGGTGCCTTTCATATTTGAAATAGGAATTTGGTAGAAAGTTGAACAGGTTTTGAAACATGAGAAGAAAGTAGGTCCCTATTAAAGTCTAGAGAAAATGGTTATGTGAAAGCTAGGCTCTAGGAAAAAAGGTGGCACTTAACATTTGGGGAGAAGGGGGGCAGAAGGACTAGTGAATTAGAAGAACAGGACAGCTCGTCATTTCTCCCTAAGGGTAAGACCAATTTTAACAACTGGCTGATATAACATGCTTTTGGCAAACCAACCTGAATAAAGAAATCAATAAGGATAGATAATGGTCCTTCCAAGTCTCAGCTGCTATAGATCCTTAGGATCACAGGATCAGAGATTTAGAACTAGAAAAGGTCTTATAGACCACTGAGCCCAACCTCCATTTTATAGATAAGACCCAGACAGATTTGTCCAAGGTCACACAGATAGTAGATGTATAAGGTGACACTGGAACCCAGATCTTCCTGATTTGAAACAAAGAAAGCATTCACAAAGTCTCTACATGAGGACGTGAAAGCCCAGAAGAGAATCTTTGGTTCCAAACAGAATCTTTGGACTCTTCTCAAGCACAGCTCTTTAGACAAGAATTAGTTAAGGAATTGGAATGGGGCAGATAGCACTGTGGTGAGATTGCAGATGTCTTAGGTCAATACTGCAGTGCTCTGTAAACTCCTTGTACGATGCTTTGTCCTAATATTTTTATCTTGCTTTCCCCTTTTGTTGCCTATTAAATCTTTTTTGGAAAGCTCTAAGTGCATTCCCATTCAAATAAAAAAGTAAAGAGTTTGTCTACATCTTAGCCAGAATAGAGAAAGGGATCAAAAATCCTGAGGAGCTTAGAAAAGGGAAACAGGGACACTAAACGGGTGTCTCCCAGACAGAGTTTAGGGTTCTTGGATGATGAGAAAAATACAGTCCTCAACTAGGGCAAGCTGGGGTTCTTAGGAAAAGTCTGACTCCCTTCCTGCCTAGAACAGTCCCTGACACCAATTCAATTAAATGTTGGCTTTCAGAAAGTGTTTTTGTTTTCTACCTTTCTCGTTTATTTGTATTCTAATTTATGTTCTTATAGTGCCTCTGGTACTTAGTAGTAGCAGTGCCACCATAAGCAAGTCTCTCAAACTGTCCGAGCTTCAGTTTCCTCATTTGTAAAACAAAACTAATAATACTCACATTACTTACCTAACAAGGTTGCTGGGTTTTTGTGAAAAGAAGTGCTTTGCAAAGCTTAAAGGACTATAAAAACACAAATAATTATTAGGTTCATAGCTTTAGATCTGGAAAAGACCTTAGAGGTCATTTAATACAATTCTATTTGACAAATGAGGAAACTGAGGCCTAGAAGGGTTAGATGATGCTCCCAAAGCAGATAGTAAATAGCAAAGCAACCTGTATCTCTAACTCCAAATTCCAGACTTTTTTCCACAACACCAAGCACGTGTGTTTATGTCTTATCTCCCACTAGCTTACAAAGTCTAAGAGGGCAAGATCCATATCTTACCCAAAATTTGTGTTTCTTCCAGCACCTAGCAGAGTGCCCTAAACATAGTAAGTGCTTAATACATGATTTTAAAAAATTGAATTGACTTAAATGTCTAGGAAAAATAACAGTTAATATAATTATACTATACATGCATATGCAGAGTTACAAACGCCAGACTTTCAACTGACTCCCTACATGTATGAAAAATCCTGCCACCTCTTCCTTCCCCTTCTTCCCACCAAATCCAAGGTTGCTTCTCTTTTTCAGTGGAAGCATATAGTATTTCAGCTCCACTGCGGATATTACATAGTCTTTTCTGGACTAGCCTAGGATTCTAAGCACTATTTATAATTCACAGAACGTCAAACCTGTAAGGGACCTTGGGAGAGAACAAAGAATGTCAGAGCTGGCAGGTGTTTAGTAGAATATAGAACATCAGAGCTGGCAGGGACATGACTAGACATAGATCTGACTAGATCTAGACATAGAATTAGAGGAGCTAAACTTTTAATTTTATAAGCCAAGAAAATGATATTCATTAACCCCAATTGCCTTGCCTTCCCCCCTTCAAAAAAAAGAAATTAAAGAAAAAAAAGAAAATGAGGTTCAGAATGATTCAATGATGTGCCCAATTGGGCAGCTGGGGGTCCAAGATGGTAGAATAGAAGTAAATTTTCATATAGTTTAACTCTTCTCCACTGCACACCAACAACTCACTTATTACACAATTCACCCCCAACTTGCAGAATTCAGATCTGCAGACAGGTTTTTGCTCTCTCTAACTTACATCAAACTGCTTCCTTTAAATGTCATTTCTTCAAGGAAAGGAGCTCTGAGTTCTAAATAACTAACTTAAAACACAAACTATTAGGATATATCTCAATTACAAGTTAGAAGTTTCTTGTACACACACTGAGACCCAGGTCCACAGGCAATATTTGCTGGTTTATTATTTTTTTTGGTCGAGATTTTTGATTTTATTAGGATTGGAAAAACCCCTTGGAAAATTCCCTCCTCTAGTCCAAAATGGCAATTCAATTTATATCTTGGTCTTAGAGAATCCCTCACATATACTCACATACACACATACACATACGCAAAATAAACTTTTTCTGCACCATTCTCATAACTGTGTTTACTAGAAGTAAATCTTGTGTAAATATGGCTCAGACTCTAATTGTGTGACCCTGGACGCATCCCTTAATATCCGTCTGTCTAAATTTACTCATCTCTAAGTAGAAATAAGAATATCACCTACTGCAACTACATGATTGCTGTGAGGATCAGATAAAATAGCATATGTAAAACACTCTGAAAACCTAAATGCACCATATAAATGCTAGAAGATTAATCATAATATCAATAATCTAATCTAATTTCCTTCATCAACAGAATAGCAGTGGAAACTTGGAAGGCATGGAAGGACTGGAACATGAGAGGTAAACTTAGGGTTGGGAAGAAGGTGGCATGAGAACGTTGCTATGGGAGACAGACAGACTGAGGCAGAGCAGAGCAGTGAGAAGGTCCAGATGTTATAATTGCCAGCCTGCACACTGGACAGCAGGGGATAGCACCCTATTGCCACTGTCAATACCCCATACTGGGGATTCAAACATTCTATCTCTTCAGTCCAACCTTCCTATTGCCAAGGTAAAGAAAGTCTAAGAGGGTGACAATAACCAGATGTGGAACATTCTAGTAAATCCTGCTGGAAGGGACCTTAGGGCATTGAAGGCCCAGATCCAGGCCTTAGAGATAAAGCTGGAAAGGAAATTCTGAGGCTACCTCGTCCAACCCCACATTTTGCAGATTCCCCTGAGGCCCACAGAGGTTAAGTAACTTTTTCCAAGATGACATTTGTAATAAATATTAGAGGTAGGATTTGAACTCAGCTCCATTGCCTCCAGACCCAGTGTTTTTTCCATTATACCCCACTGCTTCCTTAAGTTATTATGCTTATACCTCTCCACCACACTCATAATGACAAGGTATAATCAAACAGTATTCTTAGATCCCTGGGCCACCTCTATATTCTTTGCAAAGGCAGAATAGGGCCTAGCACTGTGATTTTATTAATATAGATAATTCCTAGGTGAGGAAACATCCCCTGTCAATGCAAGTAGGTTTCTTTTCTGATACTTATAGTCTCAGAAAGTAGCCTAGAGCCTGGAGAGGCAAAGTAACTTGTCCAGGGTCACAGAGTCCACACGTCAGAAGCATTACTTGAACCTGGGCCTTCTCAGCTTCAAGGCTCTCTATATACCACAACAGTCTCTCTTACAAAGGTTGCTAAGATTTAACATTTCAGTTCTACACTATACCAACATTCCTACTCTTATGCAATGCACTTGGATCATTGTGCAATCTTTCTAGATTTTTCATTTAAATGCATGATAGCTCTTGGGTTCAGCAGTCCCTCTGAATGTAACAAGCTTTCTGCGATAGTGAGAAAATAGCCCTAGCAATGACAATAACAAACCATGGTAGAATTGAAACCTATGAAATTTGTTCAAATATACTGCAGTGTGAGCTGTACTCCCTGAACTGGGACACATGGTTTTCCATGGGCACCAGCCCATTTATGACTCATGAGACAATAATGGAGTATTGTTGAAAGCTTTGGGAACATGAGAAATTCCTCATTGCCCAGCATGGGTAATGTCGGAGTTACATTTTTTTTTTCCAGAAATGAAATCACATGGTTTTGACCCAGGTCTGAGTTACTGAACCCAAATACTACCATGGGTGCTGCTCCCTTAGTTACAACTCCTTTCTCAAAGTAGACATTATCTGCACCTTCCAGGTATGAGGACTGTGTGTCTCACCTGCACTAACAAGGGAGGCAGGAACTTCAGCAAGAATTTCCAGAGGAGATGCATACCTTGACAAAATGACTGATCTCACAGTCCATCACAGATCTGTAAGAAAGGCAAGCCTCCTCAGAGAACTCTAGTCATAAGGTAATATGACTGAAATCAGGAAGTCTGATTTGCGGAGATGGCTCAGAATTGGGTGGGAAGGAGAAATAAACAGAACGGGCAGACGGCAGCCCATCAGGAAAGCACGGATGGAATGTAGTGAGCAGCAAACTCAGCAGCTGGGCTGCACTCGATGATGGGCAAATGGTATCTCCTTACCAAAGGAGAAGCAGGCCAAATGTGTACAAATGAAGACCAGTCCCGAGGCCAGCACCATGAATGGAAGAGCCCCAGGTCCTTGGCGGGGTCTGGACCTGAACTAAGGGAAACTGTTCCCAGACATCTCGTCACATATGTTCCAGCCAAAATGGAACAACATTAGCTATTCTCCTGATTTGACATTCCATTTCCTGCCTCTGTGCAGAATGTATGCCCTCTTTATTCCTGCCTCCCAAAGGCATCACTTTCCAAAGGCTCAGGTATCATCTCCTCCAGGAAGCATTCCCTGATCGCTCCAGTGATTTCTTGTAATTCTGAGGAATAAGCATGGGATTTGGAGTCCCAGCTCTGCTCCTTACTCTCATATGAGACTTTGGGAAAGTAATTTCAATGACCTTCCCTCAAATTATCTTGTGTTTGCCTGCTGCCTCCTTCCCCCACCCCAGGGTAATGTAAGTTCCTTGACAACAGGTACAATTTTGATAGTACTAACAGAGTTGCCTTGATCATTTTTTTTTGGGGGGGTCGCTATAACTGTGATTCCATTGGTACAGGGAACTCCATACAAGGAATCTCCTGTTCTACAACCTACAATCGTCGATATTGAGCTGGAAGGAACCTCAAAGTCCATTTAGTCCAACCACTTCATTTAACAGATATGGAAACTGAGGTCCAGGGAGATTAAGTGACTTGCCCAGGGTCACAGAGGTAAGCATCAAGGACAGGATTTTAACCCAGGTCCTCTGACCTCACTGAGAGTCAGTGTTCTTTTTACTATGACATGTTGATAAGTCTTAGAGAGGCATTTGGGTAACTGAAAGGTTAGGACACAGCCAGTCTGTCTTGGAAACAAGAGTTGGACCTGGGTCCTCTTAACTCCAAAGTCAGCTCTCTGGCCACAGCATCAAGCTTTCTCTTCCTTCAGACATTGTGGATATCAAACAAACACTTGTTGGATATTCTAGTCAGTCTCTAGGAACCTGTACATATTCAGAGCAGTAAAGAAGTAGGCAGGAGATGATGGAAGTTTCTTTATCCTATATTTGCATCTAGATTGAAAAAGTTCAGAACCTAGATCTCAGAAGTGTCTAGAAGTGGGCAGGGAAAAAGGCATATCTTAATCCTGAGGAGTAGATTGCAGTTTCCTTAGGAGAAGGGACCCTCTGCTGTTTATCTTTCCATCTACCTCATCATTTGACCACCACAGTGCCTTACACAAGACAGGCTTTCGATAAATGTTGACCAAATCTGACTGATTTAGAAGAACAAAAGTTGAGTGGTTTTTGCACACTAGTATTAGATTATAAATTGCATAGGAGTTAGAGCCAAAAAGAAATCTTAGACCTCACCTAGACCCACTATCCCATTTTACAGATTAGGAAAGCCAAAAAAAAGAAAAAGAAGTAATTTGACCATGCTCATTGAGGTAGTGAATGGCAGGGCCTGGATTTGAACTCAGTTCTTCTGACTCCTCATCAGGTACCATCTCATAAAATCCTCTGGAGTTCATCGCCTTTCATAAAACTGTCCCTCCTCCAAATCACTTTTCTAGCCTCCCATTGCCCCACCCCCCCTTACTCTATGATCCAGTGCCCCTGGTCTCCATGCCATATCTCACAAAAGCACTCCATCTTCTGACTCCCTATTTTCACTGGCTATGACCCATGCCAGGAAATCTCTCCTTCCTCCTCTCAGCCTCCTAGCTTCTCTGGCTTCCTTCAAATCTCAGTTAAAATCCCACCTTCCTCAGGAAGCTTCCCCTGTTCCCCTTAATGCTAATGTCTTCTCTCTCCAGAGCATCTCCCATTTATCCAGTTTATATCTTGTTTGTACATAGTTGTTTGCATGCTGTCTTCCCCATTAGACTGTGAGCTCCTTGAGGGCAGTACTATTTTTTGCCTTTCTTTGCATCTTCTGCACTAAGTACGGTACCTGGTACATAGTAGGTGTTTAATAAATGCTTGTTAACTAGCAGACAAGGGATACCCACTCAATAAGCTTTCATTAAGCATCGTATTCTCTGTGCCATACACAGGTAGATTACAAGGATAAAAATGAAACTGTCTCTGCTCTCAATAATAAGAACCATAATAGTTGTCATTTTCATAGCACCTTAAGGTTTGCAAAACGCTTTACAGCAATCCTCTAGGATAGGTGCAAACCCTCTTTTAATTTTTCCTGTTTTATATTATCCCCATTTTACAGATAAAGAAGCTGACAACTGGGAGAGATTAAGTGAATTGCCCAGGGTCACCCAGCTACCAAGTGTCAGAGACAGAATACGAATACAGGTATTCCTGACCACAAGTTCAATGCTCTATCTTTACTACCTGGCTGCCTCAGTGGGTCCATGTTCAATTGGGGGAATGAAACATGCACAGTTAAATAAATACAAAATAATTTGAAGAGAGAAAGAACATTCACAATTTAGAAGCATTGGGGTGGGGGGAAGCCCCCTGCAGGAGGCTGCACATGACAAGAGTCTTAAAGGAAGCCAGAGATTCTAAGAAATGGGGGTAAGGAGAGCACACATTTTAGGCATGGAGAGACAGCCTGACTATCGAGCCCAGAGATGGAATAAATTTTTGCACTTATATTCACATCTAAAACAGCCTTGCAAATAATTTTCATCAGGCTGAACAAACTCTACTTTGGACTTTTTTGTCAAGGTCATGTCCTCCCGGCTTCTGATCCCTATCATCCTCTCATCCTTTATGTGTCTGGTTAGCAATATTTGCTGGAGCCTGAGAGCAAGGTCACTCAGTTCAGGCCTCATGAGCACCAGCAAGCTCTGCTTTGTTCCACAGCGAGACTCTGCATCCTCAGTCTCGAGGAGATATCTCAAAAGCCTGTGCTGTGGGTCACAGGGCAGGGGCAGGGCCAAGGAGTGTGGGTGGAGAGGCTCAAACACAGTCCCACTCCTGGAACAACCCATTCCGGTGCCTGCCCTGTGCACTGAGAGTGGGTCAGTAGCATCATCTCAGCAGACAGAGGACAGCACATACTGTTCCTTCTCCTTGCTAGGTCAAGAGCAAATACAGATCTTGTATCATAAAATCATAGGATTTAGATCTGGAAGGGGCCCTAGAGACCAACCAGTCCAAACCCCCTCCTCCCCACCCGCCTGCAAGAAATGGTCTGACAAACACAGATTCCCATGAAAACCAAACAAAATGTGAATATTCATCTGAGTTCCACAGTCTGCTTGTCATCATGCTACAGTTCTGAGGGCCTGTTTATTTCTCTTCATTGCTGGGCCTGTCAGAATTTTTGTTGCTCACTAGAGGCAGTCAATGCAATACGGGACCATGGAAAGGACACTGACTCTAGGACTTGGGTTCAAATCCCAGCTTTGCTATAATAACTATATGACTGAGCAATTTACTTCTCCTCTCTGGGTCTCAGTTTACCCAGTTATAAAATGACATAAGATTCATTGTAGCTCTAAATACTATGATTTTGTTTTAAAGAAGAGCCACATAAATTTTTTCCTCTTAGGTACAAGGAATCTTTTCCAAACTAAAATTACAAAATCTCCTTTCAGGGAATTTTAAGTGCTTTGAAACATTCAAGTGTCTTTCAGGGGACTCCCAGAACTATCACTGATAGTGAGCCTAGTAAAAAGCAGTTTGAGATGATACCATAAGGCAATGGGACCTGACCCAATCCATGTTGCCAGGTTATGAGGGTCCCTCAGACCCAGAGCACCTTTTAGAGCCTCTGCAATATACTCATCTCCCTCTCATTTGTGCAGAGATTACCCCTTCTTCAACACCAATCTCAAGCCTCATCTCCCCCAGGAAGCACTTCCAGACTAATCCTACATTGTTCTTTGCCTCTTCTGAGTTGAGGCAGCGTGATGCTGGACCAAGAGAACAAAGACCTGAGTCTGAGTCCCTGTTCTGACACTTGCGGGATGCACACCTTCAGGCAGAGCATCTTAATTGGTAGTCCTCAGTTTCCTCATCTACAAAGTGAGGATGTTAATAGTATCATTTGTATTAGCCTCACATGATTGTTGTGGGTAAAATTCTATAGAATAGAGAGGTCCTGGTGGACTATATAAATTTTCCTTATGAGGACGAGGACTAGAGCTGTGATTTCGCTGTTAGAACTATTAGATAAGGAACTCTGTCTACCAAAGAAAGAGCGGTATCTTCCTTGAACTCAGTCATACAAAGTTGCCTAGAGTGCTAAGAAGTAATGTGATTTGCCCAAGGTCATATAGACAGCATGTATCAGAGACAGAACTTAGACCTAAGTGGAGGAGGAGGAGGAGGAGGAAGAGAAAGAGGAAGAGGAAAAAGAGGAAGAGAAGGAAGAAGAAGAAAAAGAAGATAAAAAGAAGGAGGAAGAATAAAAAAGAGGAAGAGAAGAAGGAAGAATAGGAAGGAGGAGAAGAGGAAACGATAGAAGAGATAGAGAAGAGGAGGAGAAGGAAAGAGAGGAGGAAGAAGAGAAAGAAGAGGAGGAAGAAAAGAAGGAGCAAGAAGAAGGAGGAAAAGAAGAACAGGAGGAAGAGGAAAAGAGAGAAGGAAAAAAAGAGGAGGAGGAGGAGAAAAAAGATGATTTTAATGATGATGATGACAAATTGTAAACTTGTATATTTGCAGCAGGAAAGGATATCAACACCTGTTATGGAATAACAATAATAACATAATAAAAATGGACCAACAAGACAAAGTATCAGACATTTTGCCCAATCCTCACGACCTCTTGAACTTTTCCAAAATAAGAATTATGCAGAAAAGATAAAGCAACGTCAGCTATTTCCACAGTTTAAGACATTATTTTATATACATTTATAATTATATAAATATATAAAATTTATTATATATTTATAAATACATAAAATATAATGTATGTATAATTAAGAACTCTAATGAGGTAACAATCCTATAAGCTAACAGCCAAGAAGGCTAATCACCACCCCATAACCTTTAATGCACTCAGCACCCACTCCCCCCACCACCACTACATACAAAACTGCAAGAACAGGGCTACACAATCTGACCCACAGGCTTGCAACACAACTCAACTCCACATGCCCTCTCCTCTAAGTGCTACAGAAAACCAAAATATAGAAGCATGTCCTGGCTGGGACAACAGTGTAACAGTGCTCTGTGTTGCAACAGAGCTCAGAAGTCTAAGGAACAGAGAGAACAAGGGCAGGACACATATGTGTAGCTGTATGACACTCTACTAAGCCTGAGGAAAAGAATCAGGCATATACATGAAGCTAATTCTGTCTCCCCAGAAGTCACTTGGGGCAGAGACTGAGACTGGAAAATTTGAATTGCCAGACACAGGAGGAGGCTGAGAATACTTTGAGGTCTAGACTCCAGGAAAACCACAATCAAATAGAAAGGGGTCAGAAAATGAATGATACGGGCTAATAGAGGGAGGAGGGAAGAGTAAAATGACCAAAGATCTCACAAGGAAGAAAATTTTTCAAAGATCATGAGCATAATCATATAATACAAAAAAAATGCACAGAATTTCCTGAACACAGAAAACAGTACCAATCAAAAGGATGCACAGATCACCTCCAGAAAAAAGGAAAAACCAAACAAAACAACAAAACCTCTACTGCTCACTATAAGAAGCATATTGGTTAAATTTTAAAATTCCAATGACAAACAACAAATTCTGCAAGTGACCAGGAGAAAGCCCAAATAAAAAGGAAAGAAAATTTGAATAGCACAAGATTATTCTACAACCACCAAAAAACACAGGAGAAAATGGAATGTGCTCCAAAGTGCAAAGGAGTTCAAGATGCAACACCAAGGTGACCCACCCTACAAATCTGAGCCTAACCATTAAAGAAAAAAGAGGTGTTCAAGGCATTTCTAGACAGAAAACCAGATCTGAACAAATTATTACATTTGCGAGAATCCCAGACAACAAAAATACAAGAAAGATAAACAAATATAGCAAGTAACGATAATGACAACCAAATAAGGACAAAGAGACCATTAAGAGATTTCTTTATAAAAGTATATAAGAAGACAAGGATGAAACCAGAAGGTCAATAGAAGTGATGGTAGAAAAACAGGCCTGAAATATCAGAAACTAAACCTCACAATGCCTCACCAAGGTGAATCAATATTTTTGAATAATTGAATTACAGAAGGAGAGAGCACATAAAAGGGGGAAAGGGAAGAAGATAGAAAGGAATATATAATGTACTCTAATCAAGTCAAAGTTTAAAATTAAGGAAAAATAACTCCTACATTCTCAGGAAAGAATTGAATTGAAGAGAAAATTGAAATGGCAGGGGTAGGTGAGAAGGGGGAAGGGGAAAGGGTAGGGAAAATGGAAATCTTGTTTCTATGGTAGGAGGGGATGAATACTCCCTTGGGGAATAGATACTGTGTAAAGGGAGAGGGATACCCTACAATGAGTATAATCTGCAGAGATTTGGAGGTTAGAGAAGAAGAATCAGAATACCTGAGGCAACTGACCCCCAGGAGATGGGGAGAGTGCATCCAGTGAGGAGATTTCTTAAAAGAGGAGGGGAAATGACCCAGGGTATGGGGCAAGGATTAACAATGAAATGCACAATTAGAGACACAAGGAGAATGCTACCATGGGACAATATCCTGTCACTTACAAGAATTGATATTTCAAAGAGTGAAGCACAACAGAAAAAGTGGGCCAGAGGCAAAACCAAGACAATAACTGACAAACTATTTAGAAAAGGGAACTCAAAATAGGCATTTTAGAAATTTTAATTCCACAGGAAATATCAAGATAACAGAATGACTAAGTATAAGGGCCATTTATCAAAGAATAAAAATCTAGAATAGATAGAAAAAGGTAGATAAAAAACAAAAAGAAATAGGGAAAGAAACCTTTTTTAGAAAAACATTCAGAGAGCCAAGATGGCAGAGTAAAAGTAGGGACTTGCTCAGGTTCTTCCCGAAACCCCTCCAAATACCTGTAAAAAATTACTATAGAGGGGGTGGAGCCAAGATGGCAGAGTAGAAGCAGGATCTTCCCACTGCTCCAGCTTCCACCTTCCCCAATCCATGCAAAAAGGGGACACTAAACAAACTTTGGAGCTGCAGAACCCATAAAATGACACAGAGAAGCTAACCTCCCCATGAGGACAGTCTGGCAGGTCTGCAGGAATCGGCCAGCAAAGATCTGGGAGACAAGCCCAGAACCACACCAAGGCTTTAGACCAGGACGGTCCTGACCAGCCGCCAGCCGGAGGGACTCCAGAACAGCAGCAGCTGTGGCCGTTTCCAGAATTATCAACACACAGATGTGAAGGACAAAGTGAGAGGACAGTGCAGTCTGGACTTTGGGACCAGTAAGTGGGAGTACGTGGCTTTTGCCCCACCAGGGCAAAAAGCTGCTGAGGCTCCAGCACAGCCAGCCAGCACCAAGTAGCAGCTTCAGCTCCTGGCCTGCAGAGTGTAAGGGGACCAAGCACCAGTCTGAGGGGTAATCACTCTTGCTTTAACCTGCTTGGATCTGGATTGCAGTCTAGGGTGGAGGTCCTGGGGTGTGTGTCCAGCTTGCCAGAGCATGTAGAGACCTCAGAGAGGGTACCGATCTAATACCTCTGGCAACTGAGAAAACCCCAGCATTTGGGACAAAA
>NW_027186372.1:6616380-6645269 GCF_028583685.1 Petaurus breviceps papuanus
TAAGAACCTAGAAATCATCCTGCAGGAACTTCTCAAAGAAAACTGCCCTGATATTTTAGAATCAGAGGGCAAAATAGAGGTTGAAAGAATTCACCAATCACCTGCTGAAAAAGATCCCAAAAAGAAAACTCCTAGGAATATTATAGCCAGGTTCTGGAATTCCCAGATTAAGGAGAGAATATTACAAGCAGCCAGGAAGAAACAATTTGAATATTGTAGAAATACAATCAGGATAACCCAGGATCTGGCAGATTCTACACTGAGGGATCGAAGGGCTTGGAATATGATATTCTGGATGGCCAAGGAGCTGGGATTAAAACCAAGAGTCACCTACCCAGCAAAACTGAGTATCATGTTTCAGGGGAAGATATGGTCACTCAGTGGAATAGAGGACTTTCAAGCATTCTTGATGAAAAACCCATAATTGAATACAAAATTTGACATTCAAATACAAGAAGCAAGAGAAGCATGAGAAGGTAAACAGGGAAAAGAAATCAAAAGGAACTTATCAAAGTTGAACTATTAACATTCCTACATGGAAAAACAATAATCGTAACTTATGAAACTTTTCTCAGTAGTTGAAGGGAATAGAAATATACATACATACATACATACATATATGTCTATATATGAGGGTATATGGGCATATGAATACATATGTGAATGTGTGTATATATGTTTACAGGTATACATAGATAGAGGGCACAGGACCAATTTAACAGGAAGGGATTATACTTAAAAGGTGAAATAAAGAGGAATATAATGAGAGGAGATGGGGAGAGACAGAATGGGGTATTCTATCTCATACAGAAGAGGCAAGGGAAAGTGGTTACAATGGAGGAAGAATAAGAAGGCAAAAGGGAATAGGTCAACCTTATTCTGATTGAATTTGGCTTGAGGAGGGAATGAAATATACACTAAATAGGGTATCTCACCCTCCAGGAGAGTAGCAGGGGAGAAGGGGATGAGAGGGGGAATGATGGAAGGGAGGGAAAGCTGAGGGGGAGGGAAGTTGGAAGCACCCACTTTTGAAAAGGGAAGGGATCAAAGTAGAGAATAGAACAAGTGGGAGGTGGGATAGGAGGGAGGGAAATATAGTCAGTCTTTTACAATATATCTACTATGTTATTGTTTTGCATTAGACACACATGTACAACCTATAATGAACTGCTTATCCTCCCAGTAAAGGTGGGTGACAAGGGAGGAAGGGAATGAATCTGGAATTCAAAGATTTAAAATCAAATATTCAAATATGTATGTATATGTATATGTGTGTATACTATTATCAATATATTTTACATGTAATTGGGAAATAAGATATACAGGCACTGGGGCATAGACATCCACTGGAAAAGTTGAAAGGGGTATGGGAGAAAATATGGGAGAGAGCAGATTGGAGGAGGGGATATCCTGTGGGACTGCTATTTTGGGGGGGTGGGTAGGGGAAAAACAGGGAGAAAATTTGTAACTCACAATCTGGCAGAAATGAATAATGTAAATCAGAAGTTAATAAAGCATATGAAAAAAATGACTATAAACAGATTCTAGAGCAGCAGGACCCACAAAATGACAGAGTAAAACAAATTTCCAGCCAGAGATAATCTGGAAGGTTGACAGGAAAAGTCTATTGCACTAGGCTGGGAGAGGATCACAGTCCAGCATAAAACTCACCAGCATAGAATGGGTCACAGCAAACCCAGAATAGGCCTCAAGGGACTGAATCACTGGCAATTGTGGTGGTTTCCAGAGTTCTCAACCCACAAATATCAAAGACAACTTAGAAGGTCAGTAAGAAAGGTCTGTCAGACTTGGGTGAGAGAGGATCACAGTCCATCTCCAGCCTCATGGCTGGTGTCAGTGGCTCCTTCCAGAGCTCTCAGCCCACAGATGGTGGGGGTTTCAAGCAGATCATCAGAGGGGGATTACAGGGATATCTTTGCTGACCCTGAGACAGGATTCTCTTGCTTTGCTTATACTTGGATCTGGGTGGCAGTCCTAGGTGATGGTCCTGGGTTGAAGAGAGGTGGTGGAGCTTGTGGGAGTGGCAGACCCTCTGGAACCTCCTGGAACCTCCTCATAGTTCCAAGGCAGAAAAGGGTGCTTGTAGTCACTTATACACAAGAGCACAGACCAGGAGAAAAGTTGATCTCCTTTGATCATACCATCTTGGAAGAACTGAAAATTTTCGGGTCCCTAGAAGTATCTCTGAATACAGCTGCACAAAACCCTTGAAGCTTAGGACAGTACACCCTCCATACTGGAAGCAGAGTCCTACCTTAACAAAGAGTTAAAAAGTCAAGTAATGAGCTGAGAAAATGAGCAAACAGTGGTAATAAACTCAGACTATAGAATCTTACTTTGCTGACAAAGATCAAAACATACAAGCAGAAGAAGACAACAAAATCAAAGCTCCTACATCCAAAGCCTCCAAGAAAAATATGTATTGGTCACAGGCCATGGAAGAGCTCAAAAAGAATTGTGAAAATTAAGTAAAATAAGTAGAGGAAAAAAATGGGAAAAGAAATGAGAGTGATGCAAGAAAATCTTGAAAAAAATGAGTTAACAACTTGCTAAAGGAGACTCAAAAACATACAGAAAAAAGTAAAACCTCAAAAAATAGATTAATTCAAATGGCAAAAGAAGCCCAAAAAGCCAATGAGGAGAAGAATACCTTAAAAATTAGAAATGACCAAATGGAAAAGGAGGTCCAAAAATTCACTGAAGAAAATAATTCCTTAAAAATTAGAATGGAACAAATGACAGCTAATGACTTTATGAAAAATCAAGAAATTATAAAAACAAAACTAAAAGAATGAAAAAATAGAAGACAATGTGAAATATCTTGTTGGAAAAACAACTGATGGGGAAAATAGATCCAGGAGAGATGATTTTAAAATTATTAGATTACCTGAAAGCCATGATCAAAAAAAGAACCCAGAGATCATCATTCAAGAAATTATCAAGCAAAACCTTCCTGGTATTCTAGAAATTGAAAGAATCCACCAATCATCTACTGAAAGAGATCCCAAAAGGAAAACTCCTAGAAATATCGTAGCCAAATTCCATAGTTCCCAGGTTAAGAGGAAAATATTTCAAGCAGCCAGAAAGAAACAATTAAAGTATTGTGGAAACGCAATTAGGATAACACAAGATTTAGCAACTTCTGCATTAAGGGATCAGAGGACTTAGAACATAATAGTCCAGAGGGCAAAGGAGCTAGGATTAAAACCAAGAATCACCTACCCAGCAAAACTGAGTATGATACTTCAGGGGAAAAAATAGATATTTAATGAAATAGATGACTTTCAAACATTCTTGATGAAAAGACCAGAACTGAATAGAAAATTTGACTTTCAAATGCAAGAAGCATTAGAAGCATGAAAAGATAAACAGGAGAGAGAAATCATAAGGGACTTATTTAAGTTGGACTATTTACATTCCTACATGGAAAGATGATATTTGTAACTCATGAGACCTTTCTCATTATTAGGATAGTTGGAGGGAATGTACATACATACATACATACACATATACACATACATATGTGTGTGTATACAGAGCACACAGGGCGAGTTGAATATGAAGGGAAGATATATAAAAATAAAATTAAGGGGTTAAGGAGGAATGTACTGGGAGAAAGAGAAAGGGAGAGGTAGAATAGAGTAAAATATCTCACACAAAAGAAGCAAGAAAAAGCTGTTACAGTGAAGTGGAAGGTGGGGGAGGTGAGAGGGAATGAGTGAACCTTACTCTCATCAGATTTGACTTATGGAGGGAATAACACAACTGGATGTAGAAATCTATCTTACCCTACAGGAAAGTAGGGGGGAAGGGGATAAGATGGGGGGGAATGATAGAATGGAAGGCAGATTGGGGGAGAGATAATCAGAAGCAAACACTTTTGAGGAGGGACAGGGTCAAAGGAGAGAATAGAGTAAATGGGAGGTGGGATAGGATGGAGGGAAATATATTTAGTCTTTCACAACGTGATTATAAAGGAAGAGTTTTGCATGACTAGAAATGTATAACCTATATTGAATTGCTTGCCTTCTTAATGAGGGTGGGTGGTGAGGGAGGAAGGAAGGGAGAGAATTTGGAACTCAAAGTTTTAAAAACAAATGTTATAAACTGTTTTCACATGCAACTGGAAAATAAGATATACAGGCAGTAGGGTATGGAAATCTATCTTACCCTATAGGAAAATAGAAGGGGAGGGGAAAAAAGAAGAGGGGTGGTGATAGATGGGAGGGCAGATTGGGAGAAGGGGTAATCAGAATGCATGCTATCCTGGGATGGGGGGGTGGAGATATGGGGAGAAAATTTGGAACTCAAAATCCTGTGGAAGTGAATGTTGAAAACTAAAAATAACTTAAGTAATACAAAAAGACTCAGAAAATGGAATTTTAAATATTAACTAACAAAACAAGTTAAGGTAGAGGAGAAGAAAAAGGGTTTTACTTGACTATTTAAGGGAGAGAGAAAAAAGGGGAAGAATTAAACAATACTCATTTATGTTAAAAATTCTACAAAGTTTAAGTATGGAGAGACCTTTTCTAACATTACAAAAAGTATTTATCTAAAACCAAAAACAAGCATCATATTTAATGGAGGTACGCTAGAACTTTTCCCAATAAATAAAAGAGAAAGATGGTGTAAAGCCAAGCACAAGAAGCCTTCCAGAGGACTGCTGCTGTGAACAGCTTCAAGATTCTGATTACATAGTATAGGGAACTCTCTATTTATTCACTAATAAACTAAGACAAAACATTCACAGAAACCAAAGTGTTATGACATAATTTATCATGAAAATGGCCAAATAGTTTTCACCAAAGTAGTCACATAGTTTTAAGCAAAAGATAACATTCAGTAAGAACTCAACTCAATCATCCTTAAGGAGGCAACCCTCCTTAAGGGACGAAAAGTACAAAGGTCAAAGTTCTCCACCCCTAGGTCACATTGTCTTAATCTCTCAGTCAAAAAGTCTTCTTTCTTCTTAATTGGAGATTAGTATCCAATCATCCTTAATTCAATCATCCTGAAGAGGTACAGGATACAACTGTACAAAGTCCTCCCACCCCTAGGCCACAGTAAATCATGATCTTCTCAGTTTGCATTAAATACCCAAGGAGAGGACTTTTCATCTTGACTTGAGACTGGCTTTCAGATTCCGTAGTTCCTCTTCCATGGTCCCAGCTCCTGCCTGAATCTATCCAATTGTCACCTGTATTTAAAGGCAGGCAGCTCTCATCTCCTTGTCCCATTCCTTGTCCAGTTCCTCGTCCAGTTCCTGTTCCATATTGAAGCTCACAGTGTCTAGTCTACCTCAAGTCCTTCACAGTTTCTGTTCCTGGGAAGACAAAGTTTAACAAAGCCACAAAAACATTCAAGCACATTGACAGCACCATCACCAACTCACTTTCTGTCTCTGAAATCAACACAAACCCAAAAACAAGATCTGAGAAATCAACATAAATCATCAGTATAGTCCCAGGACCTCTGAAAACATCAGTAAAACCCTCCTCCAGGATTTCTGTAAACAGACAACAATAAAATCCTCTTTCAGTGCTACTGAACCAGCATTAAGGTCCCAGGGCTTCTGTAACAACAGCAACTTCCTCTATCAGCAGACAAATCTGACAAAGTAACATCAAAACAGACAGACAAAAAACCTGAACGACAGCCATACTTCCTCCCAGTTCTCATCTCTTCTCAGTTCTGCTCTCTCCAGCCTGGGCCTCTCCTTATATATGATCAGTAGCTCCTCCCTTTCCTGTTGCATCAGAAACAGGGGTTCACAAGTTCTGTTTCTTAACAAAAGACTTGATATAATCATGAACTGAAACAAGGTGCTAAATAATTAAATAGCTGACACAAGGTGTTAAGTACTTCTTTTCTTGCCATTACAGATGGGTAAGGATGCCCATTATCCCCAATATTATTTGATATAGTTCTATAAATGCTATCAATGACAATAAAAAAAGAACAGTATAAAGATAGGAAAAGAGGAGATAAAACTATCCCTATTTACTGACAATATGATAATTTACTTAGAAAATCCCAAGGCATCAGAAAAGATCCTAATAGAGACAATAGCATCAGTAAAGTTGTAGGCTACAAAATAAATCCTCAAAAATCAACAGCATTTCTATACAATAATAACAAAATCCAACAGGCAATAAGAGAAATGGAAATCCCCTTCTAAATAGCTATAAATATAGGGGGGCAAATCTAATGCAAAATACCTATATGTATTCCATTAAAAAGTGCTCCTTAAAGGAATAGAAAAGAACTTAAATAGCCAGAAGGATATTCAGTGTTTATGACTGAGTCATGCCAATATAATACAAATAACAATACTTTCAAAATAAATTTTCAATTTTAGTGCTATACCAATCAAATTATCAAGTGGATATTTGATAAAATTTGAAAAAAGAATAAACAAATTTGAAAGATACTAAAATAATAAAATTTCCAATAATAAATTAAATAAATAGAAATTAATAAATTAAAAATAAAAGATATAAAATATCTAGATAAATAATGAAAAGATGTAGAGATAAAGAGAGTAGAGTACTTTTAGACCTCAAACTATATTTATAAAACAATAGTTATCAAAACCATCTGGTATTGATTAAAGAAGAGAGAAGTATATCAATGGAACAGACTAGACAAGGGATAATCAGAAACAATGGGACTTAATAACCCAGTGTTCAATAAACCCGAAAAAATAATTATTTAGGAAACAACCTCCTACTTGATAAATACTACTGTGAAAATCGGAAAGCAATCTGAAAGAAATTAGACTTCAAACAACACCTTTCACTAAATCCCACAATACATTCTAAATAGATAAATTACCTTAGTTATTAATATCATACCAGAAGAAAAGAAACAGGTCATATGCTTCTCACATTATGGGTAGATGTATTCTTAACCAAACAAGGAACAAAAGCAATTACAAAAGATAAAATAGATAAATTTCATTATGTAAAACTGAAAAGCTTCTGTACAACCAAAGTAAATATACCTAGGATAAGAAGGGAAGCAGAAAAATGAGGAAAAAAATACTTTGTATCAATTTTCTCAGATAAAGTTTTGGTATCCAAGATATAGGTAGACAGAAAGACAGACAGACAGACAGACACACAGACAGACAGACAGACAGATAGATAGATAGATAGATAGATAGATAGATAGATAGATAGATAGACAGATAGATAGATAGAGATATGTATAGATCTAAATATATATACATACACACAGACATACACTTAGCAGATATATATGTATATATATATGTCTGTGTGTGCATATATATGTATATATATATATATATAATCAAAAGCCTCTCCTCAATAGATGTGTTCAGAGGATATGAACCAACAGTTCTCAAAAGAACAAACTACTTGCAACTATATGAAAGCATGCTTTAAAACACTAAGAATAAAAAAGTATGAATTAAAACAACCCCGAGTTTTCACCTCATACCCTACAGATTGGCAAAGATGACAAAAGATAAGAAAATTATAGTCAATGTTGTATGGGAAGACCAGCACACTAGTGCATTGTTGGTGGAGCTGTGGATCAAGACAACCATTCTGGAAAGCAATTTGGAATTATACAAATAATGTAACTAAAATGTCCCATATACTTTGGTTCAGAGATCTTTATTAGGCTTATACCACAAGGGGGCAATTAATAAGAAGAAAGTACCAATATACCACAAAATACTTATAAGTAGCACTTTTTGTGATAGCAAGTAATTGGAAATAAAATAGATGCCCCTCAATTGGGGAACAAATTTGGTACATGAATGTAATGGAATATCACTGAATTCTAAGAAATTACAAATGTGATAAACACAAAGAAGTGTGGAAAGATCTACATAAACTGATACAGAGTGAAGTAAGCAGAGACAAGAAAATAACACGTACGATGACTACAACAATTAATTGTGCCCAAAGAGTTATTAAATTGCCTATATATGCCCTTTGACCCAGAAGTACCACGACTAGGTCTATTTCCAAAGATGATTAGGGAAAAAGGAAAAAGAAAACCCTATATGTTCTAAAATGTTTATAGCAGCTCTCTTTGCAGTGGCAAAGAATTGGAAATTGTAGGGATTCCCATCAACCAGGGAATACTGAACAAGTTGGTGGTATATGACTGTGATGAAATATTATTGTGCTATAAGAAATAATGAGTTTGACGATCTTAGAAAAACATGGAAATAATTGCATGAAAAAATGAAGAGCAAAATGAACTGAACCAAGAGAACATCATAAATAGTGACAGCAACATTGTTTTAAGAATAACTTTGAACAAATAAATCATTTTGACTATTATAAATACTCAAATTAACTACAAGGGACATATGAAGGAAGACACTATCTGCATCCAGAAAAAGAACTGATAAGTAGAAGTATGTATAGAATGATTTTACATATATGTATATTATGTGTATATATATATATATACATACACTTGTGTCTAATGGTGGAGGAGGGAAGAAAAAAAGAAATTTGCATGATAACTATTGTATATTTAAATAGAATAGCAAGTTGTACAAAATAGATTTGCAGTTTCATGTCTAATCATTTTTTATTATATTATGTTATGGAAATGCTTGTTTTATTCCATAAATTAAGCATAAACTAAAGAAAAATTTTAAAAAGAAAAAGACATAAGTTATGCTGATTTTTTCCTTCATTGTTGTTAAAAATACTATTAGTTATATGGGATGGCTTTCCAGAAGGAACAGAGGGAGAGATATGGGGGAAATTATGATGATGTAAGAAAATGAAAGATAGCAATAACTCATTTTTAAAATAACATTGATAGATATTCATATAATGTTCTAAAGTTTATGGAGAATTTTCCTCTCATTAACCCAAAGAGTTAGGTGGTATTTTATGAAGGATGACGATGAGGATGGAATGGGATCGCACATGTAGAGAAAGTACCCACATGGATGAAATGACAGATCCATCGAAATGTAAAAGTAGCCATGGGGGAAAATAAACAAAGAAAACCTTTCTTCAGCTCTTTGAAAATCCGAAAGATCTCTGATGCTGCTTTATGTGGAGACCTTCTTTACCGATGCAGATATAAAACCTGCACAGAAGAACTTTACAGAAGAAAGTGAGACTCAGGGAGAGTGGCATGATTTTTCCAAGATTACACAGCTAGAAAATAGCAAAGTCAAGGTTCAAGTACAGGTTTCCTGATTTCAAGTCCAAGACCAAACAACTATTATATACTTTAAAAAAAAAGATAAACTGTTCACTGTTGTGTTTCTGTAGTAGAAAGGGATATCAGCATCCATTTTTCATTTCAAGTATATTAAGACTCCCCAGGGACAACAGGACCTTGGGATAAAAAGAATGAAGAACCTGGAATGAACAAATTGTGTGGAACTTTAAAAGGATCACCCATCCTTCAATAAGGATCAAGCAAAAAAGAATTTAATGTAAGAGAATCTAATGGAGCCCCCTTGCTTAGACATGCCTTATGAGTAGAAGGCCTTCCTCCAATGTTTCCAACAGAAGTGGAGGGGAGTCTAGATTTTTGGACATGATTCCAGGAGAACACGAGTTCTAGCCAGTCCTACCTAACAATGAACCAGGGTCTATTGTCCAAGGGCAAGCCTAGCTAAGCATGGAAAGATTCATCAACAGAGGACTGGCCTCCATGAAATTAACTTTTGGTGACAGCTCAAGAAACCATCTCCCTTAGGTGTGCAGGTATTGTATCTGCATTGATAGAGGAGGTTGCCACACAAGACAACAATAAAAAGTCTTTGGGAATTTCAAAGAACTGTAGAAAAAGGATTGGGGTTTTTTTCACCAATACTATTAAATTTTTATGGATCTTTCATCTCATCCCACATGGGCACTCCCTCCACAGGTGCAAATCACATCCTGTCCCATCCTCAACCTGTATAATTTTTGCCCATCCCTTTCCATCAATCCTCCATAGAGGATCTACCCACTGAGGTAGACAGATGGCATGGTAGTTAAAGCATTGGACTTTGAATTGGGACATGAGTTCAAATTCTGTCTTAAAGACCTAGTAGCTTTGTGACCCTAGGGAAGTAATTTTACCTCTTTTCTCCTCAGTTTCTTCATCAGTAAAATGGGAACAGTAACACACCTACTTCACAGGACAGTTTATGCAGGTCAAGGAAGACAGCAGATGTAAAGGACTTTGAAAACTTTAAAGCACTATATAAATGCTTCATTACACAGCATAATGGCTATCTTCCATGGGTTTCTGCCTTTCAATTTCTTATATACTAGAGCAACAGTATCGGATTGCCACCATCACAAAGTGCCTAGCACAGAATTCAAATGAAAAGGGAATTTCCTATAGACAGTAACATCTTCCAAATACTCTGATCTGCACATTACATGGTGCTAACTGCATCAAGACCCAGAACACTGTAAGGCCTCCTTAGTGAGTTCTGCAGTCACTCATAAGAAAACAATAATGTGGAGTTCTGGCTCTATAGTCAGAAGACATATGGGAGTCCCTTAAAAACAGGGACCTTGTTTTGGCTGTTCCTTGCATCCTCTGCTGAGCCTAGTCCCTGGTACACAGCAGGCACTTAATAAATGCTTGTTGTCCAACTGACTGACTGACAGTACCTGTGTTACTTCAGATCAGTCACTTCCTAAGTTTCATTCTGTGCAAAAAGAGCAGCTGATCTAAAGCATCACCTCTCGGTGTCCTGTTTCTGTACAATCATTTTTCAGTTGTGTCCAACCCCATTTGGAGTTTTCTTGGCAAAGATACTGGAGTGATTTGCCATTTCCTTCTCCAACTCATATTATAGATGAGGAAACTGAGGCAAACAGGGTGAAGCGACTTGCCCAGGGTCACACAGCTAATAAGTGTCTGAGGTCAGAGTTGAACTCAGGGAGATGAATCTTCCTGACTGCTACCTAGCTTCCTGCAGGGTCCTGCCTAGCTCTAAATCTAGGATCCTGTCCATGAGCTAAAAGATATGGGTCTGACAATGCATACACAGAAACCAATATCTGTTGACCAAGTATTATTTTTATATGACACATATACTATCCAATGGTGACTGCACAAGAAGCAGAATAAAGGATTGATAATAATTAGTAATAAATAATCACTAACTATATTGCACTTGCTATGTATCAGGTCCTGTGATAAGTGCTTTATAATTATTTTTAAGTGGTGCATAATAGATATTTTTTAAAAAAGAATATAAAACTAGCCCTTGGAGATGGCGGCCCTTTGGGTTCACCCAGCTTCCCCATTCTCCCCTTGTTCTCTGTCCAAGTTCTGCCCACCATTCTGTATCATGCAAACAATGCAGGTAAGGGTCTAAGCTTCAAGTCAATGTCTCCAACAGCATCTTGTCCTTCTGGACACCCTCCATGAATTCCTCCAAAGACAACTCACTGTCCCCATCGATATCAATCTTGGCAAACATTGTGTCAGTGAACTCCTCTGCACTCATGGTTGAATCACTGCAAGGGTTAATGGCTCATATGGCCCAGATGATGTTGAGCAGCTACCCTTGGTCAATGCAGCAATTGCTCTCCACATTGTATAGTTTAAAGTACCATCGAATTTCTGTTCTACCTTCCCTTTCAAAATGAGGCTCAGGGCAGCTGCATACTTCATAAAGTCAATGTAATCATCACTGTAGAAGTCAAATATCTCGAACATCTGCTCCACATACTGTCTAGCCTAGGGACTCAGGCTTTTCAAATCAAAGAATTTTCTGTACTCCTATAGTGTGAGCTGGCTGGATGGGCACTTGGTCATGAACTTCTTGGACCATTGGTGGTACCCGGTGCCGCTCAGCTCCTCCACCGTCTTCCCTTCCATGACATCCCCCATCTTCTCTCCAGAAGTTTTGCTAGTGTTAGTGACGGGAAGGTTGGGGTTAGGGTCAGGGCTTGCTCCCTTTCTCCTTTTCAATGGGACATGCAATCTTTTTTAAGCTAACACATACATCCACACAAACACAAATAAATTTTCTCTTTCATGCAGCAATCACACAGAAACTTCTGGACAGAGAAGAGAAGGAGATAGAAGGCTGCTTAAATCATCCAAGGGAGAGGCAGAGAAAAAGAAAGTGACTGAAGGGAAGGAGGAAGGCATGTACAGCTAGCACATTATCCTTAATTCCCACATCTAGTATTTGGCCTGCTTTCCTTTATAATTATTATTATCTCATTTGACCCTCATAAGAACCCTGGAAGGTAGGTGCTATTGTCATCCCCATTTTACAGATGAGGAAACTGAGGCAAACAGAGGTTAAGTGACTTGCCCGGGGTTGTACAGTTAGTTGGTGTCTGAGCCCAGATTTAATCTCAGATCTCCTGACTCTAAGCCACCACTTTATCCACACATCCCATGAAACCATCATAAAACCATTTCTTTATTTGCTTTTCTAAGGAGAATCCATAAGCCCCCTTTCATTTAGCTGCAATCTTATTTTGGCTTGTGGTTTCATTTAGCAAGAATGTCATGATTGAGACTATTTTAGTTTCTCCAATCATTTGGGGCATGCACAAGATATTGTATTAGGATGTGTTAAAAACTAGGAGGAACTTTAAAAGCAACCAAGTCCAATGCCTTCATTTTATAGATGAGGAAACTGAGTCAGAGATAGATTAAGTGACTTGCCCAGGATCACACAGCAAGTAAGACTGAAACAGGTTTTAAACCCAGTTCTTCCTGACTCAAAATAGGGTTCTCTACTATGCCATTTTTGTTTCTATCTCTTTTTTAAGTAAATATTTATTGACTACTTAAGACTACAAAACATTGTTTTTATTCATTAAAACTAATGAAACTAAACATATTTAAATGAACAGATTTTTGAAATGAGACACAAAATACATTTGAGTTGTTAATAACAGCTATAATACTAATAGCTAACATTTATATAGCATTGTAAAGTTTGCAAAGTTCTCTACAAATACTGTCTCATTTGATCCTCACAAACACCCTAGGAGGTAAGTCCTATTATCATTCCCATTGCACAGATGAGGAAACTGAAGCTGAGTGAAGTGATTTGCCTGGGGTAATTCAACTAGTTAGTATTGGGGACTGGATTTGAATTTAATTCTCCTTAACTCCCTGTCCATCAGTCTATCCATTATGCCACCTAGCAACATATTAGGGTGTGCCTGGCCATGTCAATGCCAGTAACATGTTCACTTGTAGGTAACTGAACAAAGATCTTCCATTTGGAGTCCCCATCATTGCATGAGTGTTCATAGATGGTCAGAAACCCATAGAGTATATCCCTAGAAAAAAAAAAGATAGACCAGTCACATACCAAGAAAAAAGGAAAACAAATAGAAAGCCTGAACACTGCCTTCCTACCCATGATGTCTTAAAATGCCCAGAAGAAGCATCTTGCTTATTGGAGATTCACTATGAAGGATTTATATGAGGGCATTAACAAGAATGACAGAGGATGAGGAGGTATAGCTTGGTTGTAATCTGTATTGCTAAAGTGGGTGCCCCCATTGATAAGATCACAGATCTCTGAAGCCCTCAAATATGCCAGGGCAACACTCAGGCTGCCCGGTGATCATTACCCATTCTTGGTACATGAGCAGTCTGCTTTGTTTCCCCATTATGTATATATCCTAGCCTCTTCTGGCATGTTATTGTTCAGTTATTTTCAGTTGGGCTGGACTCTTCTTGAACCAATTTGAGGTTTTCTTAGCAGAGATATGAGAATAGTTTGCCATTTCCTTCTCCAGCTCATTTTACGGATGAGAACACTGAGGTCAACAGGGTACAGTGATTTGCCCAGGGTCACAGCGCTAGTAAGTGTCTGAAGCCAGATTTGAACTCATGAGATGAAACTTCCTGACTCCAGACCTGGCACTCTATGTACTGCGTCATCTAGCTGCCCCCACCTATCATACTTCACCCTAAAATTATTGTTGGTAATATGATATACTGCAGTGTATTAAAACCGCCATGTGTGTTTCCATTGCCCCTCTGGTCACCACAATCCTGATTCCATCAGTTGTAGCCAAACAGCCCTGCCAGAAGAATGTTCCCATTTTATGAGATGGCCTTTGGTGGCCAGGAGCAACTTGTGGTAACTGAGAGTACTCCACATTGCCCCAAATACAATCCAGATCACTTTCTGCCTCCTGTTGAGTTATGTGCCCTGCTCGTCCATCTGCAGTGCCTATCCAAGATATATAAACCATACAGGAAAGTCTGTGGTCTACCACATCTTATCATCTTGGCAATATACACTCTTTATCCACTTGGTTTTTCCTGTGTGGCTTGTGAGGCTATCTTCTTTTGAATGCACATCAACTTCATCGAAGATTTCTGGTATTATTCTAAACCTTCATTGGCAAGACATGAAAATAATTATAATAAAATAATATTTATATTTTTAATGAATTTTGTCTTTAAAAAAAAAACTAATGCCTTTTGTTTTAATGCAACAAAAATTTCCCAAGAAAGATCCAAACAAATCTATTTGCAAAACATCTTCCTTCCTAAACTAGTTTGTCAAGAATTAAAGGCAAGGAGAGAATGGATCTTTTGAATTTGGTGGTATTTTAATGTATTTTTAAAGGACATGTTAAAAGATCGTCATGTGTAGATTGCATAACCATGGTCTTCCCAGAGTCAGTGAGTGGATGATTGGGCTGAAGCCCCCTCTGTGAGGACATCTTCATACCAGACAGATGGAAAAGAGACTTTGTGGTCACAGCTGTCACCTTTGGCTCCAAGGACAAATATGGACCTCCACACCTCAAGTCCAAAACAGAAGGCTCATTGTAAATAAGTGGGTTGAGGGTATCTCTAGCAAATTCATTAAACATTTCTCTCAGTTGTCATTTCCAAGCCTGTTGGGTTCATGGCGCCTCTGGAATTTTGCTAAGACATGCAGGGAAGTTGGTCATCAGTCAGCCAGAGGCTCACACACATATGCACACATGTCTACACACACTCATGCACAAATATACAGAGTCCTCCCCTCCTAGAACCCTAGAATCTCCGAGTCTGAAGGGGAGTTGGAGGCCATCCAATGCAATGACTGCATAGGAACAGAAATCCCCTTGTCACATTCTGAAAGGCAACCAATCATCTCCATTTGAAGAACTCTAGGGATAGGAGAAAAAATATTTCTCAAGGTAATCCACTCTACTTTCAAACAACTGTAAGTTTTAGAAAGCTTTTTATTTTTGCCATGATCAAGCCTAAATCTACATCTCCAAAACCTCTATTATCTAATGCTCACACTTCTGCCCTCTGAGACCAAGTAGCACAAATCAAACCCAAGTTCAATCAATCAACCAGTAGTTATTAAGTACCTACCATTATGTGTCAAGCACTAAGAATACAAGCAGAAAGAGTAAAAACAATCTCTACTAACAAAGGAAGTACATTCTAATGGTGGAGCAAGTACATATATAAATATATACAACATAAATCTAAGGGGAATAAACACAATATATGCAAAGTAGTTAAATACAAGGTAATTTGGGAGGAGATAGTAGCCAATGTGATGGGGGATCAGGAAAGACTTTGGGATGCTTGAGCTAGTTTTTGAAGGAAGAGAGGGTTTTATGATTCAAAGGAGAGGAGTGAGTGAATTCTAGGCATGTGGGATGGTGTAATGGCAAGCAAAGAAGTGCTTAGCACCTTGTTTCAGCTAATTAAATATTTAGCACCTTGTTTGAGCTCCTTGTGATTTGAAGGTTGGAGGAATTTGCTGATGCAACAGGAAGGGGCAGAACAGGAAGGAGAACCACCATATATAAGGAGGAGCACAGCTGGGACAGAGCAGAACTGAGAAGGGGAATGGCTGTGGAGGCCAGGAACTCTGTTGGTCTGTTCGTTTTCGTTTGTGATACTTTGTACAGAAGCCCTGGGACCTTACTGGAAGCCCCAAAAGAGGATTTTCTTGTCGTCTGTTTATAGAAGTCCTGGAGGAGGGTTTCAGAGGTCCTGGGACTTTACTGATGATTTGTATTGAGTTCTCAGCCCTTGTTTGTGTGTCTGTGTTGATTTCACAGGCAGATAGCGAATTGATGATGGAGCCAGCAATGTATTTGAATGTTGTTTTGGCTCTGTTAAGCTTTGTCTCCCCAGAAACAGAAACTATGAAGGACTTGAGGTATACTGGACACTGTGAGCTCCAATATGGAATGGGAATTGGACAAGGAGCTGGACAAGGAGCTAAGAGCCACCTGCTTGTGAATTCAAGGAGCTGGACCTATGGAAGAAAAGCCATGGAATTTGGCAGCCAGGTTGAGCCAAGATGAAACAACTTCTCCTTGGGCACTTAGTGCTGACTGACAAGATCATGATTTACTGTGATATAGGGGTGGAAAAACTTTGTACTCTGTACTTTGTAATCCTTAAGGAAGATTGAGTCAAGGATGATTGAAAACTAATCTTCCATCAAGAAGAAAGAAGGCTTTTTTTTTAAAGCAATTGGGGTTAATTAACTTGCTAAAGGTTACACAGCCAGTTATTATTATTTTTGTATGGGTGCCAAGTATCGGAGGCCAGAAACAATCCCAGGTCTCCTGACACTAGGGCCAGTGCTCTTACTCACTGCGCCACCTGGCCACCCCTAAGCAACTGGGGTTAAGTAACTTGCTCAAGATTACGTGGCCAGTTATTTTGTGTGGGTGTTAAGTATCTGAGCCTGGAACTGAACCCAGGTCTCCCAACTCTGGGGCCGGCGCTCTTACTCACTGCACCACCTGACCACCCCAAAAGAAGACCTTTTGACTGAGAGATGAAGATAATGTGATCTAGGGATGGGAAAATGAAGATTTCTGGACTTTGTGTCCCTTAAGGAGGATTGCTCCTTAAGAATGATTGGGTTAAGGACTTACTGAATGATGTCTTTTGTTTAAAACTATGTGGCCTCTTTAAGTGAAAACTATGTGGCCACTTTAGTGATAAGTTATATCACTGTGAATACTGTACTTTGGTTTCTGTGAATGTTTTGCTTTAGTTTACTGCTGAATAAACAGAGAGTTCACTATACTGTGTGATCAGAACCTCAGAACCATTCACAGCAGCTGTCCTCTGGAAAGCTGCTCATGCTTGGCCTTACAGAAGGCCAAGTACAAGAGCATAGATGCAATAATAAGGTTTCATGTGTAAGGAACAGAAATGAGGGCAGTTTGGCTGCACTGAGGAGTGAGAGAGTAGGGGAAATGTCCACTGGGGCTGGAAAGATAGATTGGGGCCAAGTTATGTAGGGTTTAAAAGCTAAACACAGAAGTTTTCATTGTCTCCCAGAGGTAATCAGAAGCCACTGGAGTTGACCTATCAGGGGAGGCAGATTTGTGCTTAGTGGAAATAACTTGGGGGCAACTAGGTGGTGTAGTCAATAGAGCACTGGCCCTGAAGTCAGGAGGACCTGAGTTCAAATTCAACCTCAGACACTTGACATATTTACTAACTGTGTGACCTTGGGCAAGTCACTTAATCCCAATTGCCTTGCTTTACCACCTCCAAAAAAAGAAATTTAAAAAAAAGGAAATCACTTTGGTAGTAGTGTATAGGATGGAGTATCACAGTGGGATCATTGAGGAAGGAAGACCAATTCAGAGACTGTTGTAATAATCTAGGCAAGGTGTGATGGAGTTTTTGAACTAATATTGTGTCTGTGTGAAAGAAAAAAAGGGATAGAGTATAAAAGGTGTAAAGAAAAAAATAGAAAGATTTTTCAATTGACTGGTTGGATACATATGGTAAGAACGAGGAGTTGATTAAGAGGTCAGTGCAGTCTGGACTTTGGGACCCAGTAAGTGGGAGTACATGGCTTTTACCCATGGGGAGAGAAGCCACTGTGACGCCGGCACAGCCAGCCAGCGCCACATGGCAGCTTCAGATCCTGGCCTGCAGAGTGTAGGAGGACCAAGCACCAGTCTGAGGGGTAATAGCTCTTGCTTTAATCTGCTTGGATCTGGATTGCAGTCTAGGCTGGAGGTCCTGGAGTGTGTGTCCAGCTTGACAGAGCATGTGGAGACCTCAGAGAGGGTACCCATCTAATACCTCTGGCAGCTGAGAAAACCCCAGAGATTGGGATGAAAGCTTCCCTGTCTGATGGCAGAGTCCTACTGTGGCAAAAAGGCCAGGGGTCAAGTGACTGAGGGGCGACATGACCAGGCAAAGGAAACAAAGAAAACAGAAGATTCCAACATTAGACTCCTATTTTGGGGACAAAAAGGAGCAAAGCATGGGACAGGAGGAAGACAGTGAAGTCAGAACTACTGCACCAAAAGCTTCAAAAGAAAATACAAGCTGGTTACAGGCCATAGAGGACCTTAAGAAGCAGATAAGAGAAGTGGAGGAAAAATTGGGAAGAGAAATGAGAACAATGCAAGAAAATTATGAAATGAGAGTCAACAGCCTGACTGAGGAAAATAATACCTTAAAAAATAGACTAACTCAAATGGCAAAAGAGGCTTAAAAAGGCAATGAGGAGAAGAATGCCTTAAAAAGCCAAATTTGCCAGATGGAAAAAACAATCTCAAAAGCTCAATGAGGAGAATCATGGCTTCAGAATTAGATTGGAGCAAATGGAAGCTAATGACTTTATGAGAAACCAAGATGCTGTTAAACAGATCCAAACAAATGAAAGAATAGAAGGCAATGTGAAATATCTCATGGGAAAAATCACTGACCTGGAAAATAGATCCCGGAGAGATAATTTAAAAATTATTGGACTATCTGAAAGCTATGATCAAAGTAAGAACCTAGAAATCATCCGCCAGGAAGTTCTCAAAGAAAACTGTCCTTATGTTTTAGAACCACAGGGCAAAATAGAGGTTGAAAGAATCCACTGATCACCTCCTAAAAAAGATCCTAAAAAGAAAACTCCCAGGAATATTATAGCCAGGTTCCAAAATTCCCACATTAAGGAGAGAATATTACAAACGGCCAGGAAGAAACAATTTGAATATTGTGGAAACACAATCAGGATAACCCAGGATCTGGCAGATTCTACACTGAGGGATCGAAAGGCTTGGAATGTGATATTCCGGAGGAGGTCAAGGGAGCTGGGACTAAAACCAAGAGTCACCTACCCAGCAAAACTGAGTATCATGTTTCAGGGGAAAATATGGTTATTCAGTGGAATACAGGACTTTCAAGCATTCTTGATGAAAAACCCAGAGTTGAACAGACAATTTGACATTCAGATACAAGAAGCAAGAGAAGCATGAGAAGGTAAACAGGGAAGAGAAATCATAAGGAACTTATCAAAGTAGAACTATTAACATTCCTACCTGTAAAAACGATAATTATAATTTATGAAATTTTTCTCAGTAGTTGAAGGGATTAGAAATATATGTGTGTGTGTCTATATATGAGGGTATATGGGCATATGAATACATATGTGAATGTGTGTATATATGTTTACAGGTATACATAGATAGAGGGCACAGGGCCAATTTAACAGGAAGGGATGATACTTAAAAGGTGAAATTAAGAGGTGAGAGAGGAATATAATGAGAGGAGATGGGGAGAGACAGAATGCGGTCAACTATCTCATACAGAAGAGGCAAGGGAAAATGCTTACAATGGAGGGGAAGAAGAGGAAGGCAAAAAGGATTGGATCAACCTTATTCCCATTGAATTTGGCTTGAGGAGGGAATGAAATACACACTAAATAGGGTTTCTCACCCTCCAGGAGAGTAGGGGGGAAGGGGATGAGAGGGGGGATAATGGAAGGGAGGGCAGGCTGGGGGGGAGGGAAGTTCCCTTTTGAAAAGGGAAGGGATCAAAGTAGAGAATAGAACAAGTGGGAGGTGGAATAGGAGGGAGGGAAATATAGTCACTCTTTTACAATATATCTACTATGTTATTGTTTTGCATTAGCCACACATTTACAACCTATACTGAACTGCTTATCTTCCCAGTGAGGGTGGGTGACAAGGGAGGAAGTGAATGCATCTGGAATTCAAAGTTTTAAAATCAAATAATTAAATATATATACTATTATTAATACTATTTTACATGTAATTGGGAAATAAGATATACAGGCACTGGGGCATAGAGATCTACTTAAAAAGTCAAAAGGGGTATGGGAGAAAATATGGGAGAGAACAGATTGGAGGAGGGGATATCCTGTGGGGCTGCTATTTTGGGACGGTGGGCAGGGAGAAAACGGGGAGAAAATTTGTAACTCAAAATCTGGCAGAAATGAATGATGTAAATCAGAAGTTAATAAAGCATTTTTACAAAAAAGAAAAAAAAAGAATGAGGAGTTGAGAACAATGCCAAGTTTACAAACCTGAGACACTAGAATAATGGTGGCAACTTCAACAAAATGGGGAAGTTTGGAAGAAGCTAAGAATTGGAGGGGGATAGATAATCATTTCACTCTTAAACATGGATTTGAGATGTCTGTAGACATCCAACTTGAGATATTTAAATTGGCTGATGAAAGCTTGATGCTTAAGGGAGAGACTGGGTCCAGAAAGAGAGACAGAGAGATAGATAGGAGCTAATGAGATTACCAAGAAAGACAGTGTAAGGGTAGAAGAGGGCCTAGGAAAGATCTTTAGGGAATATCCACAGTTTGGGGACAAGATAATGAGGCAACAAATGAGACTGAGAAGGAGTGATCATGTAGGTAGTAGGAGAAACCGGAGAGAGTAGTGTCACAAAAACCCGGAGAGAAAAGAGTACTCATGAGGAATGGATGGCCAAGAGTATAAATGCAGCAGATGGGCCTTGGAGAATGAGGACCAATGAAAGATCATCAGATTTGACAATTAGAAGACTACTAATAATTTTGTAGAAAGCAATTACAATTGATTAAGTCAGAAACCAAATTGCAAAGAGCTCAGGAGTAAGAGGAGAAAAGGTAGAAGCATTGAAGACAGCATTTTCAAGGAGTTTAGCTTAAAAAAAAAAGAGGAGAAATGTAGGATGACAGTGGGGTCTGTAAAGGCATCTTAAAAATAGGAAGCACTTACCTCTGCCACAGATAGGTACTTGAGGAGGCATCAGACATGTGATGGGGGTGTATGAATTATGTGTAAACTCTTGTATATTGAATTGAAATTCATCTATTGTCTTGACTGTAAAAGTAGCTATAGATTGTCTTAGAATGACCATGACTACTCATAACTCTTACTGCAGATGCCACCCTTTAAGAGATAAATTCCTAATGTATATATTGTAATTCCACTCAGTCTTTGCTGGAACAACTGAATAAATCTTATGTTCTCTTCCTGGTTTAAAAAGGGAGCAGCACAACTCTCTGCTGTTTTCCCTTTCACCTATCTGACTTCTCAGTATCCTTTGTTAAATTTTCATCCAAGTAACACCGACTAAACATGGGTGTTCCCCAGGGCTCACTCTTGAGCTCTCTTTAGCTTTCCCTCTACGCTATTTCATTTGCTGATCTCATTAGATCCCATGGATTCAATTGTCATTTCTAGGCTAATGATGCTCAAGTCAACTTAGCCAGCCCTGTCTTCCCTATTGACCTCTAGACTTGAATCTGTAACTGCCTATTGAACATCTCCAACTGGATAACCTCTAACCTGACTTTCTTAAACATGAACCTTCTCCTTTTCCCTAAGTTCCTTATCATTCTTGAGGGCACCACCATCTTGCCAGATACTTAGTCTCACAGCCTAGGTATTATTATCAACTCCTCATCCTCTCTCACCCCTCACATCCAATCTGTTGCCAAGGTCTGTCAATTTTTTTCTCCATCTCTCTTCTGACACTGCCATAGTACTGATGTAGGCCCTCATCCCCTCACCCCTGAATTACTGAAATGACCTGCTGGTCGGACTGCTTGTCATTGGTCTCTCACCACTCTGGTTCACAGTCCACTCAACTGGCAAAGTGATCTTCCAAAAGAATAGGTATGACCATGACATTCCCCTACTCAATAAACTCTAATGGCTTTCTAATCACCTCCAGGATCAAATTTAAAATCATTCTATGGCTTTGGTGTTCAAAGCCCTTCACACCAGTCCCCTCCCCCTAATTTCCAGTCCTCTTTCTCCTTATACCTCCCAAGGGCATCTTTTCAATGCAGCAAGATGCAACAATGCCATGGTTGGGTCAACAATTCCCATTTCTTCTGAGCTTCACAAAGTACTTTCCTCATTAAAACTCCATGAAATAGGTAGAATGATTATGTTTGCTTTCCTATTTTATGGATGAGACCAGAGTCTCAGAGAAGTTCTGTGAGTTGGCTCTGATCACACAGCACAAGACCGCCCTTCCTTTCAGGATAAGCATCCAACATTTCTGTGCTGCACTTCCTCTAAGGGGCTGGATCAGAGTGCAGATGATAATGATAACAAAAGCAATAATATTAGCTCAGTTCATACAGTACATTCCTTTCTCTCTGTTCTAACAACCAAGTCCTGAGTACATGCCTTCAACTCCAGAGCTAAGTCTGGTGGTCTCCTTGCCCCTAGCTTCCTGCATTTACCACAACTCCCTCCAACTCACTCTTACATCATGCCATTGCTCTTATAAGCTCTGGAAAGAAATGATCAGAACGAGGAGAATATACACAATGATATAAATGAAAACAGCATTAAGTGGCAGCCAAACTCTGATTAGTTACAGTAATCCACTTCAACACCAGAACATACTTCCCTTCTCTCTTAGAGAGGTAGGGGACTACATACAGGTGCAGAATGCTGAATACACTATCAGGCATGGTCTCTGTGTCTGTTGATGGTTTAGTTGTTTGTTTTGTTTTGTTTTTGACATAGAAGGGTCCAGTAGTCTCTCTGGAAAAGAGGCAGGAAAAGTGGTGAACTACAGGAAATGACTACAAAACTTTTTTTTTACTTTTAAAAAATATTTATTTTTAACATTCCTTCCTTTTTAAATTTTGAGTTCCAAATTTTCTCCCTCCCTCCCAGACCTCCCCACCCAAATAATATGATATCAATTATACATATGAAATCATGCAAAACATATTAGCCATATGGCAAAATGTAAAAAAGTGGAAAAAATGTATTTCAATTTGCACTCACATTTCATCAGTTCCCTTTCTGGAGGTGAATAGCATTTTTTTTTTAATCGTAAGTCCTTTGGAAGTGTTTTGAATCATTGTATTGATGAGAGTAACCAAGTCTTTCACAGTCGATCATTACAACATTGCTATTACTATGCATAGTGATTTCCCAGTTCTTCTCACTTCATATAGGTAGGTCTTGCCATGTTTTCCTGAAAGCATCCTTCTCATCACTTCTTATAGCACAACTGTATTCCATTATAATAATATACCACAACTTGCTCAGTCATTGTCCAACTGATAGGCATCCCCTCAATTTCCAATTCTTTGCCACCACAAAAAAGTTAATATAAATATTTTTGTACAGTGCTTTTCCTTTTTTTACCTCTTTGAGATAGATTTAGTAGTAGTATTACTGAGTCAAAGGGTAGGCATAGTTTTATAGCCCTTTGTGCATATTACCAAATTGTTCTCCAGAATGGCTGGACCAGTTTACTACTCCACCAACAATTCCTTAGTGTACCTATTTTCCCTCATATTTTCCAGTATTTGTTAGTTATGATAGTTGTGAGGTAGTATCTCAGAGCGATTTTAACATTTCTCTAAGCAATAGTGATTTAGAGCATTTTTTATATGACTATAAATTGATTTGATTTCTTCTCCTGAAAACTGCCTATTCATATCCTTTGACCATTTATCAGTTGGGGAATGGCTCTTATTCTGTTTCATGAATATGACTCAATTTTCTATATATTTGAGAAATATCATAGAAATAGTACATAAACTTGCTTTAAAATTTTTTGATATTAATTCATTGTTTATGGTACCTTTTAACAAAATGTAGTTTCTCTGATTATCTCTTTTAATTAGGTCTGCTTTTTGCTTTGGCTTTTTCTGAGATCAGGATTGCTATCCCTGCTTTTTTCACTTCAGTTGAAACATAAGAGATTCTGTTCACTCTGTGTGTGCCTTTCTGTTCAAGAGTGTCTCTTGTAAACAACATATTGTTGGATTCTGATTTCTAATCCATTCTGCTATCTGCTTCTGTCTTATGGGTAAGCTTATCTCATTCACATTCACAGCCATGATTACTGTATATTTCCCTCCATCCCATTTTCTTCTGTTTATTATTCTAGGAAAATAAGTCTATTTTGCTTCTAAACACTGCTTCCTTTAATCTGCCTTCTTTCTTGTGCTCCCTCTGTTTCTTTTATGCCCTTTCTCTCCAATTTCCCGATTAAGACAGATTTCTATACACAACTGTGTGAGTGTGTGTGTGTATGTATGTATGTGTATTCTTCCCTCTTTGAACTAACTCTGATGAGAGTGAGGTTCAAGTATTGCCCACCACCCCAACCCATTTCCCATCTACTGTAAAAGCTCTTTCTTGTACCCCTCTTTTATGCAAGAAATAATTTCCCCATTCTACTTCTCCCTTTCCCCTCTTCCTAGTGTATCCACCCCTCTTTCTTAACTCCTGATTTTTTTGAAGGTCATTCCAACATAATTAAGTCATATCCATGCCTTCTGTCTATGTATATTCCTTTTAACTGCCCTAATAATGATAAGGTTCTTAGGAGTTACATATATCATCTTCCCATACAGAAATTTATATGGTTTAACCTTATTGAGTCCTATATGATTTCTCTTTCATGTTTACTTTTTTATGCTTCTCTTGAGTCGTGTTTGAATATCAAATTTTCTATTTAGCTTTGGTCTTCACATCAGGAATACCTGAAAGTCCTATAGTTCATTAAATATCCATTTTTCCCTTGAAAGGTTATACTCCAGATTGCTAGGTAGGTTGTACTCAGCTTTAATTCCAGCTCCTTTGCCTTCTGGATATCATATTCCAAGTCCTCCACTCCTTTAACATGAAAGTTGCTGACTGTGGCTCCATAATATTTGAATTATTTCTTTCTGTTTGCAATATTTTCTCCTTAACCTAGGAGCTTTGGAATTTGGCTGTCATATTCCTGGAAGTTTTCATTTTTTGATCTCTTTAAGGAGGTGATCAATGGATTCTTTCAATTTCTATTTTACCTTCTGGATCTAAGATATTGAAATGGCTTTTCTGGTAATTCAGTAATTCTTAAATTATCACTCCTCAATCTATTTTCCATGACACTTGTTTTTCCAATGCCATATTTCACATTTTCTTATATTTTTTACTCTTTTGACTATTTTATTATTTCTTGATGTCTCATGTAATCATTAGCTTCCACTTGCCTAATTCTAATTTTTAAGGAATTATTTTCTTCAGTACTTCTTTTTCCATTTGGCCTGTTCTGCTTTTTGAGTAGCTCTTTACTTCAGCAAATTTTTGTGCCTCTTTTAATATTAGGCCAATTTTGTTTTTTAAGGTGTCATTTTCTCCAGTATTTTTTGTACCTCTTTTACCAAGTGGTTAAATTTCTCTTCATAATTTTCTTATATCACTCACATTTCTTTTCCCATTTTTTTCCTCTGCTACTCTTACCTATTGAATTTTTCTAACATTTTTTGATGGGCTTATTTCCAATTACCTTTTTTATTGAGTTTTTGCTTGTAGCTATTTTCATGTCATTGTCTTCTGCATTTCTGTCTTGGTCTTCCCTGCCTATGTCTAGCTTTTTATATGATCAAGTTCTTGCTGTTGTTGCTGCTTTCTCATTTTTTTCCAATCTATTTTTTGACTTTGAATTTTGTGTCACCTGTGGGTGGGTTGGCACTATCCCAAGCTTCAGGCTTTTTTGTGCTGCTATAACCCAAGGTAGTTCTCAGGAGGTCTGCAAGTTTTCAGTGCTTCCAAGGCGGTGTGATCCACTGCTCTCCAGGTCTGTGCTCTAGTCCTTACCCAGGAAGCACCCCTGCTTCAAGCACCACTTGGCCCTGGAACTATGACCAGATCATCTACTCTCCTGCAGCCACCTTGCTGGCACCCCTCCTGCCTTGGAACCATGACGCAGAACTGCACATCAGCAATAAATCACCAGTTAGCACCAGTTGCACCCAGCAATGGGTTCACTATAATCTCTTTCTAACCAGTTGTCTGACCACCTTCCCATCTCTGTGCTGAGAGCTCCCAAAGGTGTAGCTGCCACTATCTCTGTCACTGATGGCCTGCGTGCACACTCTCTGGAAAGGTCTCCACCCCAGAGTCCCAGACCCCTCCTGACAACCTTCTAAGCTTTCTGAATAGAAAAAAATGTCTCATGCTGAATTTTGTTGTCTCTGTCACTCCAAATTGATTTGAAGGGTTATTTTAAAATAGTCTGGAGGGGAATATTGAAAGGCTTCAGGTGGGTCACTGCCTCTGACTATAAAACTTTCAAAAGAAAAAGGAGACAATTCCTTCTATCCAACCACTATGACCATGTTACCATATTTGTTTGCCTCTTCACCTATACACTCTTGTCAATAATACGATGACTCTCTTCTATAGAGAAGATATGCCCTAGAAGAATTTGGTCATGGTTAACACCTCATTACCAAGATTAAAAGATGAGGCCTCTATTCTAGTACTGATGATGTCTCCCTAGGCAAGATATAAACAAGCTCAGTGGTACCACAAGTGAGGTTTTGTTGTGGCATCTTCTCATCCTGCCACTGGTGAACTTTCTGTGAACTTGCTTTGCCCTGGATACCTGGTCCACTAACACCACTTTAATGAGTAACTGACTGACTGCAAGTTTCATAGTACCTGGAATACAAAAAGGAAAAGAGAGGGAAGAGAGACAGAGAGAGAGAGAGACAATGTGAGAGACAGGACTGAGGTGGCCACAGAAAAACGAGCTTGACCCAGAAACAGTGGTTCCTTTGTATGGGGCCAGAGTGCACCTGATCCTCTACAGAAGCACACATATCAGAGAAGATTCCCAGGAAAGAAAGCAACTCCATAGACCCCGAAGTCACCAGGGGCAGTGGGCACTGGAGGAGCTCCTAGGCTCAGCTGACGGTGTTCCTGGGCTACTGGAGAAACCTTGGAACTGAGCCTTTGAGACCAGCAGAAGAATTCCTGAACAATTCCAAGTTCCCAGGCCATACCTCTTGAACAAAAGGAAGAAGTTTCTGGACTAAATGGGTGACAAAGCCAAACATCTTTGAGGAACAGAGTGGACAAAGCAGGGCATACATTACCCTTTATTGATAATGACTTGTGTAAATTTCATTGCTCCCTGACCAGGCACTGTCTCTTTGTCCCTCCCAAATGTGTCCTCCTTACAAGGAAGCTTCAACCTCACAAGGTAACACTCAAAGCCTGGAAGACTGTACAAGGCCCTGTGGACAAGGGAGGTTCCCCAAAGAAGGAAGGAGATCTGTTTTGACTTTTAATGGATCTAAAGTTTCCTAAGTTCAATGTATCTGTAGTCTTGCATGGCAACTAAAGGTCCTTTAGTCTTTGATCTTTTCCATAGAGACCTAGATATGAGCTATGTGCTGGTACTCCCAGGGGAAACCCTGGGTGAGGACATAAGCTAAAGGAAGAGATTTGAAGGAAATTCCTTCAAAGGTGAACCCATTTTCTATAATCAGAGCTGTAACTCTGAGATGTGGATTATACTTGCCTCACAGTTTACTCAGTAACTTGAAACTTCATATCTCTGGATCAAAAGTAGTGGGGGAGATAGAAAAGGAAAAAGATGAAGGAAAATGAAGAGAAAGAAATGACAGTGATGGAAGATGTGAAGGAAGATGAGGAACTAAGCATGAAGAAGGCAGATAATAAGAACTGCATTGGAGGTCAAACCAGAAGTAGACCTGATGAGGCTAACAGACACAGAACAGTGAATAAGGGAACAAGCCTAAGTGAGAAGTCACTAAGTTAGTGAGAAAGTAAGAAGCAGCAAATGAGTCTCTTTTGTACTATTGGTTCAACTGAGATTGAAGTTCATTGAATCCTATAATTTATATTTAGATCACAAGATTCAGAGCTGGAAAAAATCTTAGAGGACATCTAACATGTCCTATTTTTACAGATGAGGACATGGCAGCCCTAAGAAGAGAAGTAATTTATCAGCAAGGCGTAATGTGGGGGAAATCCTGGATTTGGACACAGAAGATTTGGGTTAAAATCACAGCTCTACTCTTTGCCACCTGTGAAACCTTGGGCAAGTCACTAGCCTTTTGTTTTTAAGTGACTTGCTGTGATAGTAATGGCAATTAAAGATTCCCCTGTATTGGCTTGGTTTTCAAATTGATTGTGTTAAAACCCAGAGCTTGTTAATCCCACCTGTGGGATGGACTTGTTGATGTGAAAAGAAAGTCCTGAACTGGGAGGAGCTGGTGACGTAGATTTGGAGAGACACTAGAGAGAGGCGGAAGATCTTTTTGGAAGCAGCACCTCGTGGAGGGAGAGAGACTAAGAGAATTGCTGGTGGCCGCTTTGAATTGCCCTGGACTTTTGAGACCTGCCCCCTGAGCTGCCAAGAACTGAGGAGACATGGCTGTTTTGCTGGTACTTTGTCTGTCTGTTTTGATGTTGTTTTGCCAGATTTGTCCACTGGTGAAAGACAGTCCTTTTGTTGAAGAAGTCCTGGAACCTGGCTGTTCGCTAAGAAGCCCTGAGACTGTCCTGCAGACAGAGTGAATACTGTCCACTGGTGAGGGACAGTGCTGTTGTTGCAGGGGTCTGGAGACTGTCCTGCAGACAGAATGAATACTGTCCACTGGTGAAGCACAGTACTGTTGTTGCAGGAGTCTGGGAGCCTTTCTGTTGGTTCAGAAGCCCTGAAGAAGGATTTTCTTGTTGTATGTTTACAGAAATCCTGGGAGAGGGCTTTGCTAATGTGTTCAGGGGTTCTAGGACTGTTCTACAGACAGAGGATAAATTCATGAAGGGACTGGCAATGTATCTTATGGCCTTGCTAAGCCTTGTCTCCCCAGGAACTAAGATTGCTGAGAACTTGCC
>NW_027186372.1:6655269-6719472 GCF_028583685.1 Petaurus breviceps papuanus
GGCAAGTTCTCAGCAATCTTAGTTCCTGGGGAGACAAGGCTTAGCAAAGCCACAAGATACATTGCCAGTCTCTTCATTAATTCATCCTCTGTCTGCAGAACAGTCCTAGAACCCCTGAAAACATTAGCAAAACCCTCTCCCAGGATTTCTGTTAACATACAACAAGAAAATCCTTCTTCAGGGCTTCTGAACCAACAGAAAGGTTCCCAGACCCCTGCAACAACAGCACTGTCCTTCACCAGTGGACAGTATCCATTCTGTCTGCAGGACAGTCTCCAGACCCCTGCAAAAACAGCACTGTCCTTCACCAGTGGACAGTATTCACTCTCTGTCTGCAGGACAGTCTCAGGGCTTCTTAACCAAAAGCCAGGTTCCAGGACTTCTTCAACAACAGGACTGTCTTTCACCAGTGGACAAATCTGGCAAAACAACATCAAAACAGACAGACAAAGTACCAGCAAAACAGCCATGTCTCCTCAGTCCTTGGAAGCTCAGGGGGCAGGTCTCAAAAGTCCAGGGCAATTCAAAGTGGCACTCAGCAATGCTCTCCGTCTCCGTCTCTCTCTGCCTCCACGAGGTGCTGCTTCCAAAAAGTTCTTCTGCCTCTCTCTTGTCTCTCCAAATCTACATCACCACCTCCTCCCAGTTCAGGACTTTCTTTTCACATCAACAAGTCCATCCCACAGGTGGGATTAACAAGCTCTGGGTTTTAACACAATCAGTTTGAAAACCAAGCCAATACAGGGGAATCTTTAATTGCCATTACTATCAATTCCACCCCTCCAGGATCCTTGGCCTTACAATCTCAATCTAAATGGCCATGGATCCTGGAACAAATAGAGGCACTATGCCTTGTACTCCTTGCTGACTATGCCATAATGTACTGTAATACATAGGTAGGTAGACAGCAAGAATTCATCGCAGCATGCTGGGAGCAGAGCCCAGCTCCATGTGAGGCCAAGGTTTTAGCCTCAGAGTGGCCAGACCAGCCTCAGCGGGAGGGATGTTGGGAGAATAGATCGCCAGCAGCTGTGGTGATTTTCAGAATTATCAACCCATAGATGCCAAAGTGAGGGGTCAGTGTAGACTTGGGAACAGGGAGTCCTGGAGTGCGGTCTGGCTTATGCCCCCAAAGGATGAGGTGTGGTGGCCACAGCTGTGTGGCTTCTTCAGAGCTCCTGGCCTGTAGGGGGACCAAGCAACCATTCTGAGGGGTAATCACTCTTGCTTTAACCTGCTTGGATCTGGATTGCTATCTAGGGTGAAGGTCCTGGGTATGTGACCAGTGAGCCATAGTGTGTGGAGGCTTCAGAGAGGGCAGCCAATTAATAGCTCCAGCAGCTGCAAAAACCCCAGCAATTCAGGACAAAGCTCTCCTCTCTGGAAGCAGAGTTCTACTGTGCAAAAAGCTCAAAAGTCAAATAATTGAGCAGCAGCATGAGCAAGCAAAGGAAGCAAAGCAAGCACAGCAATCCAACTTTGGGTTCCTTTTTGGGGGACAAAAAGATCGAAGTATAGAACAGCAGGAATACAATGAAGTCAGAACTTCTGCACCAAAAGCTTCCAGGAAAAATATGAAGTGGTTACAGTCCATAGAGGATCTTAAGAAGGATTTTGAAAACCAAATAAGAGAAGTGGAGGAAAAACTTGGGAAGACAAATGATAATTATGCAAGAAAATCATGAAAAGGGAGTCAACAACCTAACTGAAGAAAATAACACCTTAAAAAATAGACTAAATCAAAAGGCTCAAAAAGCCAATGAGGAGAAGAATGCCTTAAAAAGCCAAATTTGCCTGATAGAAAAAGAATCTCAAAAGCTCAATGAAGAGAATCATTCCTTCAGAATTAGATTAGAGCAAATGGAATTTAGTGACTTTATGAGAAATCAAGATACTATTAAACGGATCTAAACAAATGAAAAAATAGAAGGCAATGTGAAATATCTCGCTGGAAAAACCACTGACATGAAAAATAGATCCAGGAGAGATAATTTAAAAATTATTAAACTACCTGAAAGCCATGATCAAAAAAAGACCCTAGAAATCATCCTTCAAGAAATTCTCAAGGAAAATTTCCCTAATGTTTTAGAACCAAAGGACAAAATATAGGCTGAAAGAATCCACCAATCACCTCCTGGAAAAGATCCCCAAAAGAAAACTTCTAGGAATATTATAGCCAGGTTCTGGAGTTCCCAGATCAAGGAGAAAATATTACAAGCAGCCAGGAAAAACAATTTGAATATTGTGGAAACACAATCAGGATAACCCAGGATCTGGCAGCTTCTACAAGGAGGGATTGAAGGGCTTGGAATATGATACTCCGGAGGTCAAAGGAGCTGGGATTAAAACTAAGAATCACCTACCCAGCAAAACTGAGTATATCATGTTTCAGGGAAAACATGGCTATTCAACGGAATAGAGGACTTTCAAGCATTCATGATCAAAAAACCAGAGTTGAATAGAACATTTGACATTCAGATAGAAGAAGCATGAGAAGGTAAACAGGGAAAAGAAATCATAAGGAACTTATCAATGTTGAACTATTTACATTCCTACATGCAAAAACAATCATTGTAATTTATGAAACTTTTCTCAGTATGAAAAGAGTTGAAGGGAATATAAATGTATATATGTATACATACATATATATGTCTATATGGGACGGTATATGTGCATATGACTACATATGTGAATGTGTGTATATATGTGTACAGGTATACATAGAAGGCACAGGAACAATTGAATAGGAAAGGATGATACTTAAAAGGTGAAATTAAGAGGTGAGAGAGGAATATGATGAGAGGAGATAGGGAGAGACAGAATGGGGTAAACTGTCTCATATAGAAGAGGCAAGGGAAAACTGTTACAACAGAGGGGAAGAACAGGAAGGCAAAAGGGAATGGGTCAACCTTATTCTCCTTGAATTTGGCTTAGGAAAGGAATGATACACACTAAATAGTGTATCTCACCCTACAGGAGAGTAGAGAAAAGTGATGGGGGGATGATGGAAGGGAGGGTAGGTTGGGGGGAAGGAAGTTAGAAGCACACACTTTTGAAAAGGGACAAGGTCAAAGTGGAGAATAAAAGAAGTGGGGGTTAGATAGGACAGAGGGAAATATAGTCAGTCTTTCACAATATATCCACTATGGAAATGTTTTGCATAGCTACACATATACAATCTATATTGAATTGCCTATCTTCCCAGTAAGGATGGGTGATGAGGGAGGAAGGGAAAGAATCTGGAACCCAAAGTTTTAAAATAAAATGTTTAAATATATATACATATATATGTATATATATATATATGTATATATATATATATATATTTACATGCAACTGGGAAATAAGGTATACAGGACCAAGCTTGGTCATTATAATTCTAGAGCTATATTAATAATGGTAATGGTAGCAACAGCAGTAGCAGCAGCAACAGTTAATATTTTTATAGTGCCCATTATGTGTCAGGCTCTGTGCTAAGTCCTTTACAATTATTATCTCATTTGATCATCACAACAACCCTAGGAGGTAGGTGTTATTATTATCCCCATTTTATAGATGGAGAAACTGAGGCAAATAGAGGTTGACTTGCCCAGGGCCACACAGCTAGTAATTGTCTGAGGCCAGATTTGAACTCAGAATATTGCATGTATTGTCAGACATGTATATGATGTTAGTTTTGATGAAATTATTTTTTATATCATTTTGAATTTTTTTTCCATTTATAAGGATGAATCTCTAGGTAGCAGAGGAAGGATATATTTGGAAATGAATGTGATGTGAAAATAAAAAACATCAATAAAAGATAAATTTTTTTTTTGAAACTGCAGTAAGGTTGAACGAGACAGAGGAATGCAATGAACCAAAACAGCTGCCTTTCATTCTCCCCAGTCCCCTGACCACACTGTTGGAAGCTTTTCTGTCCTTGTTCCCAGCAAGCATTGAAGCTGAGGAGAAGCCACAAAACCCACTCATCCCACAGGGGTAGGAAAGGGGAAGTAAGAGAAGCTTCCTTTCCAGCCTCCAAAGAGGCCAGAGCCCTAGAGCCTGGGGGATGTGGGGAAGCCACAGGTAAGAAAGGAAGGGGATTTCAAAGCAAACATTTCCTTCCTGCTCTTTTGAAAAGTATCCCTGACTCTACCTCCTAAACCTAACATTCAAGGCTCTAATTATGAGCTACATGACTGGTACAACTCCCCTTCATGTGCTTTTCATTCCAGAGAATTCAGGCTACCCCACTCCCCATCCCATACTCTGGGTCTCACCCTGACCTCCCCTATCATAAGTTTTTACTACAGCTTTCCTCTAGGTTTGGAAAAATTTTCCTCCCCTCCCATCCCTCAAAAGATATGTTAAACTGAATCCATTTGTTGAAGTCCCTTCTCTTCCTTCAAGGCCCAACTCAGATGACACTTCCTCCATAAAGCCTTCTCTGAGCTCCCTACTCCCCTCCAGCTAAAAATAATTTCTTGCTCCTCAAATTTCTCCTAGCACTTTGCCTAGACCCTTTGGCATTATTCTACCTTGTATCACAATTCATTTCTTTGCATGCCTTCCGTGTCATCAGACTTTAACTCCTCCAAAGGAGGACCTGAGTCCTAGCTAGAGGTACAACTCTTGCCCCCAAAACAGAACCTTTCACATAGCAGGGCCTAAATGCATATTTGTTTAACTGAGTAATTGAAGTGAAAGCATCTCTAATGCAGCTTACATAGCTCAAGAAGTATAAAACTCCAATGAAAAACATTCAAGAAAGAGATTCTATTGAGGATGAATCAAGCCTTTCACTGGATGTTCTTCATAAGAAAACAAAGACTGGAATTAAGACATGTTATTGTATTTCCAAAGGTATCCAAAAGCATCCAAAAATCCCAGAGTGGAAAGGGATTTCAGAGGTCATCTAGTCCAGCCAGAGATCATCTAATCCTGACTGAGAAGGAATCCCCTCTACAAATAACAAGGAAACCAAAGCTAAAACGAGCAATATTTTCACCTGAGGCAAGTGATAGGAAGTATGGGTGTATTGGTTGGCAGGAGGGGCCTTGAAAGGAGAGAGAATCAGTTCATCTAGGATTAGCTTGGAAGATGGAAAACAAGTTTCAGGAAGAGAGGAGCTGATGGTACAAGCCTCTTGGAGGGAGAGTGAACCCCAGAACACCCTAAGGTTTTTATGCTGCTAAAAATGGGGCCATGGAGAGAAAAAAATGCCACCACAGAAGGCAGATCTGGACGGGGAAGAAAGGGCCTTGTAGACAAGACCAACTGTGGTCCCTAATGCCATTTGGGGTAGATAGGCAAGGAGGCATATCAGCAAGCACCCTAGCACACCAAGGATGGCCTGCTAGGTCAGGTTCTTTTGATCAGCTTTATAAAGGAAAGACAACTTTAAAGGAGTTAACAATCCTACTTTTAATTACAGAGAAAGAATTGAGTATAGAAAATGCAAGCAAAGAAATTAGCACGGAGACCAACAGACAGGGCTCCAGCTATGTCAACATAGCAATATTGCTATATACTTTACATACATCACTGAATCCAGGGAGCACAGACATCTAAGCAGTCGGGGGCTCTGAACATACACTTACTCAGAGTCACAACCAGGAAATCAAAAGATCCTTCTAATGAGCAAAGTCCCAAAGCAAAATGCCACCCTCCCAGAATACATAACAAAGACTCGGCCCCTGATTGGCTCGGAGCCAGTCAGCACAAAACCTATGTGACTAAGCACAGCTGTGAATTAATGGGGTTCAAAGGAGAACAATCTTTCAAATGTTCACAATTTAGCCTGAGCCTGGGAAATAGAACTCCAAAAAGAAAACAACAAAACCCGACCTTGCTTGTGTTTATGGGAGGTATGTCCTTAGACAGGTGCTGCCAACACCCTCTACATTCTATTCCCTCAGACAAAGCCCAGCTATCTTCCCCAGTTATGCCTTTGAAAGAAATTTTTTTTTTGCCTTTTTGGAGAGCAGTTGGGGTTACATAACCTGCCCAAGGTTACACAGCTAGTTTTTTTGTGGGGGTGTTAACTGTCTGAGGCCAGAACCGAACTGGGGTCCTCCTGACTCCGGGGCCGGCACTTTACTCACTGCACCACCTAGCCACCCCTGAAAGAAATTTTTACACAATGCTCTTTCTTCCCTGGTTAAATCTTCTTTTATAACATGGATTAGAGGATGAAGGCTAGCCAAATAATCCAGTTCAAAACACATTTTTTGTCCAGTTCCAAATACATTTATATGGAGATACCGTAAGCTGTTTTTCTCTTTTTTTATTTGGATTATTGTTTCAATTTTCCATTTCATTTTGCCTAGAGACAGCTGTGGTATATTGAAAAAGAGTGCTAGATACAGTCAGAGGATCCATATTAGAGTCCTAGGAGCACAGAACACCAGAACTGGGAGGTACCTTAGAACATAGAACATCAGAGCTGGGAGGGGCCTTAGAACACAGAATGTCAGTGCTAGGAGGATCTCAGGAGGTACTGGTCCAATCTCTTCAAATAAGAAATTCCCCACACACACACACAGAATCCCAAGCAAAAGGGCATTCAGTCCCTATCTGAAGATCTTCAGGGATGGGGAACTCAACTACCTTTTAATCCATATTACCTTTGGATCCTATGCAAGGTTCTGTCCTCAGAATTCTTGTCCTTTGAGTCAGATAGTGCTATTGTTGAGATAAACGTGTGGCTGGGATGGGCTTTTATGTTGCCGAAAGGCTTGTCATAAAATGTGTGTAACTGAAAAAGCCCAATGAAGAATCAATGAAGTGTCATCTTGCAGGTAAGAAGAAAAGAACCTTAGATACTTCTCGGGCAAGCGTTTGGACAGATTGGCCTTCTAGTAGGCCGCATGTAGTGGCAAAGAGCTCTGAACTCAGAGCAAGGAGATTGTTCTCCATTTATCCTACATAGATCGTATATGTACATAATCATTTTCATGTTGTTACTTCCATTAGAATGTAAGTTTTTTGAGAACAGGGAGGTGTTTTGCCTTTTGATCAATCAATCAATCAATATTCAATAAGTACCAATCATTGTGCTAATGCTTTCAGAATACAAAAAGAGGCAAAAGCCATCCCCTGCCCTCAAGGAATTTCTAACCTAATGGTTTCTTTGTATCCCCAGTACTTAGCACACTGTTTGGCACATAGGAGGTGTTTCATAAATGCTTCTTAACTGAATAGATTCCAGTTAGCTTTCTGACACAGTGCCTCTGGGGTACATAGTAGGCACTGACACTATCTATGTGACTGCAGACAAGTCACTTTACCTTTCTGAGCCTCATCTATGAAATGGGAATAATTCAATGACGGAAATGTTTTGCAGACTTTCAAACTCTATCTTATAATGGAGGCTATTGAGGTTATTTTGCATTAGTAGTAAGAAACAAACACAAATGGATATTGATATAAATGGAGGAATCTAGACCTGTGATTTCATCTGTGAGGAAGAATTCTTTTCATAAGGTCAGATCAGTAACTTGCCTTTCACTTATCAGGCTGTTGGAATTGTCTGGGTTCCCTGAGAAATTACATGACTGGTCCATGATCACACAGCTAGTTCATGTTACAGGAAGGTCTTGAAACAGGGTCTTTCTGAATCTGAGACCAGACCTCTAACCATTAAGCCGCGCTCCCTCTTTAATAACAATACTACAGTACCTGCAGCTTCCTCACCCCTGAGAAGTTTGCTGTAGGGTAATCTTGAGGTTCGCAAAGAAACTTATAAAACATTAGCTCAACAACAACACTGTGACACAAGTATCATGATATCATGGATTTAGAGCTAAAAGCAACCTTAACAGTTATCAAGGTCAACTGTCATTTTCCAGAAGAAGAAACAGCCCTAAGGAACTTAATGGATTCGCCCAAGATCACACAGCTAGTGTGATCTAGAGGTAGGATTTGAACCCAGGCCCTCTAACTGCAAATCTGATCCTTCCCTGACTGTACCACATTTATCTTGCAGGTACTGATCCCATTTTACAGATTAAAAAACTGAGGTTATGAGAAGGTGGGTGATTCATTTGTAGTCACTCTGGTAATAATAGCCTGGGGAAGGAGTCAAACTTGGGTCACCCCTGAATACGGTTTTATTAGTCTCCCTACTGTACCACAGACCTGAATTGTCGCCAGGGAGGCTTATAATGAGAAAAGAGGAAAACGAGCCTACTTAAGAGAGGCCACAGTGAAGCTCGGGAAGCTTCCAATCCAATTTGTTAATTCCATGTGAGACACAGATCATTTTAGAAAATTATACCAATTATCCCAGATACTTAAGAAATTGCCTATTTTCCCCATTTTCCAAGTTACCAAAATAAGCCTACTGATGTATATTTGGGAAAGGGTTATTTGATTTTTTTTGTAAAACCCTTTGGGTGTCTCAAATAAGGAGTCACGTTGTCTATGACCTGATCCCCTCTTAAATTTATAACAGCACAGAACACTTTCATTGAAATGTAGCTTTTATAACTCATCCTCTCACATGAAGTTACATGATGTACATACAAGCATGAAGACCCCACTGGCACTAAACCATAAGCGTCTGTGCCTCATTTAGTCATGAGAGATTCCACTGAAGGAAATGCACAAGATGAAATGATTCAGGGCAACTCTGATTCTACACTCACACATAGCAAATCTTTCCCAAGTGAGGCATCACCTCTATAAAATTCAGCAGTTAAACTGGGTGATTTCCAAGGTCCCTCCCAACTCTGCCATTTTTATAGGATCACCGAACATCAGAGCTGGAAAGAGACATCAGAGAGCATCTATGCCAACCTATACAGGATGTGGCATCCCCTCTAAATGTTCTTCAAGCGGCCATCCAGATTTTGCTTGAAAAACCGCAATGAGCCAGTCTTAGTTGTTCACACCCATAATCACTGCACCTGTACAGTTGCTGGGAGGCCGAGGCTTGTGGATCATTTGGACTCCAGAGTTCTGAACCACAGTGAGCTAAAGCAAATGCACTAAGATCATCATGAATATGGTGAGCTCCCAGGATCAGGGAGACAGCCAGAAGGTTGTCTGTGGAGAGGCAGATAGGCCCAGGTCAGCAAAGCAAACTCAGCAGAACCAAGAGAACTCCTATTGACATCATAATCAGGATGATGAGGAGACTGGAGACCATGCTGTAGTGCGAAGGCAATATTTACAGCACCCACGATCACAATAGAGACTGTGACTATAACTATCGCATGATGTTTGATTGCAAAACATGCCAGACTCTCCATATAAAGGATAAAGTTGGAGGATTTATTTAAACCCCAGAAAAACAAATCCCAAAACCAGTAAGCCAAAGTACCAAAGAACAATATTATTTTAACAATTTTTGGTAAATAAGTCATTTTGACTCCTATAAATATCAAAATTAAGTACAAAGGACATATGAAGGAAGACTCTATCTGCATCCAGAGAAAGACTGATAAATAAAAGTATTAACAGAATAATTTTATATATATATGCATATAAATATATGCATACATGTATGTATATATGTGTGTGTATACACACATATTTGAGTCTAATGGTAGCCATCTGGGGGAGGGAGAGAAAAGATTAAAAAAAAGAAATTTATACAATAACTTTATTACACATTTTAAAGGAAGAACAATTTGTACTCATATGCAATCTTTTTTTTATTATACTACGTTATGGTAATATGGTTAGTTCTGTAAACTAAAATTAAAATAAATAAAAACATTTTTTAAAAAAAGAAATGGTGCAAGTCAAAGTTCCTATGCCAAGCAGTAATGGGATGAAGCCCTTGAGTAGGCCTTGGACTTCCAGCCTAGACAAGATGGAAAGACCTAGTCCTTAAAAAAAAATAACCTTGAATAAAGAGGAACCCACCATTCCCAAGGCAGCCTATTCCCCTCTGGACAGCTCTGAGAAGTGTTTCCTTATTTCAAGCCTTCTATGTGACTTCCACTCATCCACTAGTTTTACTATCTGGAAATCTGATTCCTCTTCCTTGTGACAGACGTTCATGCTCCATTCCAATTGTCTCCACCAATAGAATACAAGGGCAGAGACAGTTCCATTTTTGTGTTTGTTACCCTCAGCATCAAGCACAGTTCTTGATACATGGTAGGTGCTTAACAAATCCTTATTGACTGATTGATTGATTCTTCAGGTTCAACATGAGTTCTTTCCAGCAATCCTACTATGAGCATGGGTAATGGGAATTTGAAGTCCCTCAACAGACCTGGCCATGGCGGGGGGGAGAAGGGGGGTGAGGTTTGAAGACCTCCCCTTCTGTGAAGATAAACTCTGCTCTGCCCCCGATAGGCTGAATGGAGCCTCATGGAGTCTGTGGTGTGAAGAATTTGCTGAGGAGAAGCAGAGCTGACAGAGTGAGTCTGACAGTTGAAGATAGTTGCAGACAGCTGGGGACAGAGGAGTAAATATTAATCTTGTATTGTTTTGTGGGAAGGCCAAAGGCTGCTGTGGTTCTCAGCATTATTATGGCCTCTGAATATCTTTGGTACTTCGGCTACTGGTTTTGGGATTCAATTTTCTGGTGTTTAAATAAATCCTTCAACTTTATGTGAAAGAAAGAAAGAAAGAATGGCTCCATACATTCCAAAACATTTTTAGCATTTTTTGTGATTTCGAAGAAGTGGAAACAAAGTACATACCCATCGATTGAGGAATAGCTAAACAAAGTGTGGTGCACAAATATAATGGAATATTTTGTGCTCTAAGAAATAAGGAACATGAAAAATACATGGAGATAACGGGAAGACATGAAATTGATGCAAGGTGAAGTAAACAGACCCACAAAACCATTTATACAATGACTACATACATCATCGTAAATGGAAAGAACAATCACCACAAAGCAAGAGAGATTGAGTGCTGTGAAAATATAAAGACTGAAATGAACAGAACCAAAAGAACAATATTGATAATAACATCATAAAAACAAGCAACTTTGAAAGCTTTAAGAGCTGTGATCAATGCTATGACCATACATAATTCCAGATGACCTATGATGAAACATGTTACCCATTTTTTTCCATTGGGGTGGTGAGGTAGGAGGAAGAGAAAATATATTTCTGTTCATTTTTTTTAATAGAGAAGGAGGGAGGTACTACAGATGTGAAATGTGCCTGTACTTTCAGATGAGTCATTGTATTAATAGTTTTACTTTTTTACAAGCTACTTCTCATAAAGTGGGAGTAATCTGTAAATGCTTGTAATGTAAAAACAAAACACCCATAAAACTGAAGTGATGATGGTGGTGGTGGTGATAAACTTGGCCCCAAAGGTGAAAGACTAGGAGACCTCTTCCACTGGTCCTTTTCAGAGGTCATGGTCAATGAATATGAAACTTTGCATATTACACAGTTGTTTTTTTCTCTCAATAACGTTTGCTGATTTTTTCCCCTATTCTTCCTCTTTAAAAACATCTTGTTATTATAAAGGATGACTCTCTTGGAAGGGGAAAGGAGAAATGTTAGCAAAATCTAGGTGATAAAAAAAAGCACATCGATAAAAATTTATTTAAAAAAAAAGATCATGTCCAGAACTCTAAATTCCTCATGAGCTGAAATTGGAAAGCAGTACTAAGGATAACAAAGAACACTTTAAAAAGCTATGCAAGGGGCAAAAGGAAAATCAAAGAAGGGAGAAGATCGCCACTTTTTTACTCATCCTCAATTGTCTGTTCTTGCTAGAATCTTTTGTATATCTCTTAAAAACTTCAATTTTTCAGTAAGTTTAAACAGTCTCTTCCTTATTGGAACTGTGTGCATTTCTCTTCCTTACAATTTCATTTTTGGGAGCTTCTTATACCTATCAAGGAAACTGAAGCTGTAGAACTTTAGAACATGGGATTCTATGAATACTCTCTCTAAACTCTCTGACATCTGTTCCTTGCTGAGATCTTGGTTGCATTCATATTATACCTAGGTTTTCTCTCTTCTTTCCCCAATTCTAAGACAGTATAGTCACTTTCCCCCAACATCCCCATTAGTTCTATTTTTCTAGGTCCTACCAGTTCCTCCTTGTTAATAAGAATCAAGCCTAGCATAGAAATGACTATAATTGCTTCTATCATATTTTGAAACATTAAATTCTCAAACCAAGTAATTATTTCCTGCTTTTCTTTTTATGGAGACAGAAGGCTCCAGAAGAAGTCTAGATTATTGAAAATTCTCATCATGTCTCCATGCAAGGTTTATGAGCTGATTCACAAATTCCTTATCTATTTCCTCTTTCTGAATAAGTGGTCTGTAGTACTCTCCCAGGATGTCATTGGGTTTTCCTTTTCATTGATACTCACTCAAATACTCTCTAATAACCTCCTCATCTCTGGTTTCTAGATTTCCTCACATAGATTTATAATCCTTCTGAAAGTTATGCCTTTCTGTTAGCATATTCTAGGTATAAGTTATGAGTTTCATTCCACCAAGTTCAGTTAAACTTATAAGCTTGAAGTTGGCTCCTTTCATTAGAATCTCTAACTCACACTGCTTATTACCTTAATTTGGAGAATTGAATACAGTCATAAAAGGCCACACCACTTTAGATTTATTTTGTATACAACCTATATTTACTTATACACAAATATAAGCTTTATGTGGATATGGACTGCCCCACTTTTGTATTTCTATCTCCAGCACTTAGCACAGAGCCTGGCCCACAGTGAGTGCTTAATAAATACACAACGATTGGTTTATTGATTGGACATTTTCTCCTGCACCTTACTGATCTTGTTTTATGTTCTTCCTCCTCCTTTGTACCTGATATTTCCTGTGCCATCTGGCTTGGCAGTTTAAAGTTTCTCAGTAATCAATAAACATTTATAAAACATCTACCCAAGAACTAGGAAAATTAAGAATGGCCAAGCAAACAGTCCCAGTTCTCAAGGAGCTCACAGTTTAATGTGGAAGACAACATGCAAAAATTACATACATATAAGGTATCTATGGGACAACTAGAAGATGATCAGCAGAGGGAAGGCACTCGATTTAATGGGGATCAGGAAAGGTTTCCTGTAGGACTTGAAGGAAACCAAGGAAGCCAGGAGGCAGAGATGAGGACGGAGAGGAAAGAAAGTGCACTCCCTCATATTTGCCAGTCTCCACACATTTGTTTAACCTACCTTCATTGGCATACTCCATCACTATAAAATCACGCATTATGATTATATTTTTAGATAAGTATACCATGTTTTTAACCAGTTGTTCACTTCCGAAATTTCCCTTTCTCTTTTGAAGCTTCTACTTTCCATCAGCTGCTGTTCAGTCATTCAGTCATGTCTAACTCTTTGTGCCCCCTTAAGGGATTTTCTTGGCAAGGACAGTAGAGTAGTTTGACATTCCTTCTCCACAGATTAGGGCAAACAGAGCTTAAGTGACTTGACCAGGGTCACACAGCTAGTAAGTATCTGAGGCTAGATTTGAATTAAAGTCTTCCTGACTCCAGGTCCAGCACACTATCCATTGAGCAATCCAGCTGCTTCTACTGTCCATTAGTAGGTGTGATGAAAACTTTGCAGGTGCTTCTGTGGTACTTCATTCCTTGTATAAGACTTTATTACCTCTAGCAATGACTTTTAAGATCTTTCTGGGGATATCATTCACCCCATGTGTATCATTAGGAGTAAATTGTGCAAGTGTGATTCTCTAAATAAAGAAGGAATGAATATCCCTATTACCTTTTAACAATATTATTTCCCAAATCTTGATTTTCACTTCATCAGAAAAAAATGTGTTGGGGAGCACTAGACTGAGACAGGAGGCTTAGAGACAGGGTCCCACTCTCTTCTGTAGACACACCTCAAGGGAAAGGGAATAGTGTTGGAATTAGCATCTTAGCCTTTTAGCAAAACCGAGCTTCAAGAACCAGGTCATCAATGACCAGTTTCCTATTTGTTCTACGTGTCAGGACTCATCCAGAAAATGAACTCATGTGGTCAAGGTCACTCCAGATGCAGCCCAGGGATTACCCATGAGATACATCCAACAGATTGCCTTCCCCAGGGGACCCAAGCTATTAGGATCACGTTGTATTGATGTTCTGGAGACCCTGCCTCATCTCCTCGCCCAGATTGGCTCTCTGACAACAGGATTATGTTGGCCAGTTTAAACATGACTAAGAGCTGTTGTTCTCTGTTACTTGAGCATGCTTGAAAATAGTAGCCTCTGCTAAAATGTAAGCGGCAGTGCCACTCGCCCCATTACTCCAGCTGTATTTGCTTTCTCTAGGCCCTGTACAGTCATCTAGTATGCGTATGCAGACTCTCTGCTGTGCTTCCATCTGGGCTTTGCCACAAGCCAACTGCCTGAGTTCAGGTGGATCATTCACGTCTCCAGGCCTGTTCCCTTACCTTTAAAACTCAGGTCGCTTCAGTTCTAACATCCTGTGCTCTCAAGTCCCTTTCATCTCTGGCATTCTGTGATTCTGTGAAATGAGGGAGCTGGATGAAGCGACTTCTAAGGGTCCTCCTATACCTGACACCCTTAGTTCCTATGGCCTAGAGCCCATTACAAAACTGAACAGGGCTTACAGAGAGAGATTTTCAGTTTAAAAGAGCAAAGGTCAGCAGACATTGGCAAAAGATGGAAAATAATGTATTCCAAAGATCCCTAATACGATCTAACACTGTGTGTGTGTCACGTTGAAAATCCTAATATGAAAGGCTGAAATTTAATACTGTCCATCAAATGAAGTAGAAACTCCTTTGCCTTACATTCCAGATCCTCTATAATCTGGCCCCACCCTGCCCCTTGAGAATAATCTCCTACACCCCTCCATACACTCTGGAGCCATGCACTCCCATAGCCAAACTAGGCTACCCTATGTCTCCCCTACATATCGCACTCTCTTTCAGCAGCTCGTTGGCATAATGGATAGAACACTGGACCAGGAATCAGGAAGACCGAATTCGAATCCAGTCTCAGACATTTACTGGCTGTGTGACCCTGGGTAAGTCACTTAACCTGACTGCCTCAGTTTCTTATCTGTAAAACAGGGATAATAAAAGCACCACCTTCTAGGTATCACAGGATTGTTGTGAAGATCAATTGAGATGATCATTATAAAGCACTTAGCACAGTACTTGGAGCAAAGTAAACACTATATAAATATTTCTTATTATTATTGTCATTATATATCTGTAAAGTGCTTAGCACAGTGCCTAACACACTAATAAATGCTTGTTCCCCACTCTCCCTCCCAAGCTGCTCCCTTTATCTGATACAGGCTTCCTCTTCATCTTTTTGTATTGAATTTCCTCATGTCTTTTAAAGCCCAATTCAAATGTCACTTCCTCCAGGGAGCTTTTTCTGATACTCTGTCAAGGTCACTCAATCAACAAGCTTCCTTTAGGTTTCTATACTGGGCTAGGCATGGAAGACAAAAATGAGCTAATCCTGGCCTTCAAGGAGCTTACATTCTATCAGCAGAGATAAGTTGTACATACCCAAGTGGAGTCTGGGAATAACGGGGAGGTGATGTGGAAAAGTAGGGAGAGAACTGGCTTCAAAGCCTGGGATAGGGAGCTTTAAGTCCCACCCCTGACATACTGGCCATAGCCAAGTCACTGGACTTTCAGTGCTCTCGGCAACTTTGCAAGGTTATAAGTTGCAGATAAAGTGCCAGCCTGTACTGATAGAGGGAGCTTCCTCCTCTAGAACTTCCCTTAATCAGTGAAATCACAGGTCAGGTTCCTATCCTCATCACATATGCATATGTGAGGGTGGCTAGGTGGCACAGTGAATAGAGCACTGGCTCTGGAGTCAGGAGGACCTGAGTTCAAATCCAGCCTCAGACACTTAACACAAAAACTAGCCGTGTGACCTTGGGCAAGTCACTTAACCCCAATTGCCCTCCAAAAAAGCAAAAACATATGCATATGTGAACAGATATAATATTTTTGGAAAGACAAGCAGCTCAGGGGATCAGAAAAAGCTTCATATGTAGGTTCTGTCTTGAGTCTTAAATGGGGTTTTAAAGGAAACCTAGGGATTCCATGAGGCAGAGGTGAGGAGGGAGTGCCTCCCACGAATAATGAATTGTAGGAAGTCCCAGAGATGGGAGATAAAATGTCTTGTTTGAGGAATAGCAAAGCCAGTTTCACTAGACCAAATAGTGCCAGAAGGGAATTATGTGTAATAAAAGTCTGGAAAAGTTATAATGACCTACCTTTCCCACTCAGACTTTAACGAGGTCTTGTCCATGTCACACAGTTAATACACATGAAGGAAAGGACTTGATTATGACCCCTTTATAACACACATTAAATGTTGTGTATTATAATCATTTATATATATTCTTTCTTATATTCCTACTAAATAAATATGTTACATGAGGTCTGAGACCCTCCTAATTAAGATAAACTTAATATCTTTCTCAGGTCTAATCGCAGTTTTCTGAATTCTGCTGAACTGAATCTCCTAATTCTCTTTCTCTTGTCAGTGTGACCCTTTGCAGATCTATTCTTTGTTTCCTTTGATCTCTGGGTCTCTAAAGGTCACTCTAGGGCAGGGGTTTTTAATCAAGCGTGCCTGAATATTATTTAAATATTTTAAAATATTTTTTCAAAAATTCAAATTCAAGTCAGAATGAGATTTCTAAAAATTTTTTAAATATTTTCAACTCTGGGAGTTTTCAGGAAGCACTACATCTAAAAGGCAGAAATGAAGAGAGGTCCACACAGCAGGGAGAGAGAGGAGAGAAGCTGTTACCAGCAGAGCAGTGCCTGTCACTGGAACAGAAGGCATAGTTCTTTTTTTTTTCTTTTTGGAGGGCAACTGGGGGTAAGTGACTTGCCCAAAGTCACACAGCTAGTAAATGTGTCAAGTGTCTGAGGCCGGATTTGAACTCAGGTCCTCCTGACTCCAGGGCCAGTGCTCTATTCACTGCACCACCTAGCCGCCCCAGAAGGCATACTTCTAAAGAAAGCTATGGAGCAAAGACACCTCATAGTCCTCAGGGTTCTGACAATCATCCTAGAACCTTTTCATCAGCTTCCAGCTCATACATAAGTTCTTCAATGCCACAACTGCCAGGATTTTACTTTGATCCCCACAAAAAACAACACAACACTGTTGTTTCTGCTTGCTTCTTGGACAAAACAACTGTAACCCCCTTACAAGGGAGATCATCCAGCACAAAGAGAGGAAGAGCATATGACTGAAGCTTTTAGAGGAAGAGGATGGGCAAAAAATGAAAAAGAAAAGAAAAGAAATCCAGCATTGGATCAATTTCATTACCCTTGTTGAACAAGAGGCAGTTGGGTTTGCTCTCCTCTACCAATTATTGCCAACTACTCCATGAGTTACTTGTAAAGTGCATGCAGAGAAAGGAGGTAGAAATTCAGAACCCTGATTCCTCTGTTGTTAGAACTGATCACTTGGGGCAGGTAGGTGGCATAGTGAATAGAGCACTGGCCCTGGAGTCAGGATGATCTGAGTTCAAATTCAGCCTCAGACTTAACACTTACTAGCCACGTGATCTTGGGCAAGTCACTTATCCTCGATTGTCCTGACTTCCCCCTTCCAAAAAGCAAAGAAAAAAAGAAGACAAAGAAGATGAAGAAGAAGAAGAAGAAGAAGAAGAAGAAGAAGAAAAAGAAGAAGAAGAAGAAGAAGAAGAACTGATCACTTTAAACTCATAGTGCAGTGAATAGAGCACAGGCCCTGAAGTCAGGAGGACCTGAATTCAAATCTGGCCTCAGACACTTGACACTTAATTAACTGTGTGACCTTAAGCAAGTCACTTAACCCCAATTGCCTTGCCTTCCCCCCTCCAAAAAAAAAAAAGAAATTAAACTCATAATGTCTGATGATGCTTGGGAGAGGGTATTCTCAGTTAATTATGTGGAGCACGGAGGCTGCCAGTATAGCACCATCAACCCAACCAAGGCTCTCATTGTGGACATGTATGACAACCTCTACTTTACCAACTGCCAGGTAAATTCTGTACATTGGACCTCTCTGATTCAGCTGTATTCCCATGTTTTTCTCTGTCTCAGAAGTATTGAAGAAACTACAGACTGTGCCAGTTTACTTCCTGCCTCCTTGTTCAGCAGCACCAGGCCAGGAGACCAGCCTGGCGTGCTTTGTCATTTTCAGATCTCCACTGCTTGGTCTTGTACATGGTGCCTGAACCCCCAGGCTAACAGTTGCTTCAGTGCAGGCTTATCCAGAAGGGTCCTTGTAATCAATGTCATGCCTGGTCATGGGCAGATGTTTCAGACCAACAGTGATATCCTGACACAACAGCTTGCCACATGAGCCTCTGTACTGTTCCCTGGCTGCTGCTCTGGGCAGGTCTTTGTTATCGATCTGTATCACCAAAGTCATGAAGGCCATGAAGTCATGAAGGAAGCTGGAAATCTTTCCACTTATTCCATGACTCAGCTGTGACATCTCTTCAGGTCCTACAAGACGAGCAGCACCTAATAGCAGCAGATATGTCTGGAAAGTTCAAGCTATGGGACCTAAGGGTAAATACGTGTGTGAAAAAATGTGACAGTCACAATAAGGAATATGCTTACCTGCCCCTGCATATCTATGAGGAAGAAGGCTTCCTGATAGCAGTGGGGCAGGACTTCTATATATGGAGCCTTTGTGATGCCTATCTGCTCAGAACCATCCCTTCCCCCATTCAAGGCCTTGTGAGAAGACATCCCCAGGGTGCTCTTCTCTTCCCATTTTGGGGTCCCCATGGAGTACCAGGATTGCTTTTGGCTATTCAACAGGATTGTACTGTTTTTCCTATAATTGAGTTTGCACTGGACCAGAAAAAGAAACACAGTAGATTCAGTCTGATGGAATGGAGATCTTATCGAGTAGATTAAACACAGATCCCTCACTGGGAGGGCCGATGGCGTTGATGTTGTTGCCATCCTTGCTAGGATATTTTCAATGGTTGCTTTCGACTTATTTTTTCTTCTTTGCTTCTTGGGTTCGGGTTCTAAGTCTTGCATTACATAGGAGAGCTGCAGATGTATTGTCTGATTCCTCTATGAGGTCAAGGAACGTGCAAATCCTTTTCATAAAAGGTGCCCATTTCCCTTCCCTTGGAAGATCTCATTCTGATTTGAAAAGTAAACAGGACTTTCCGAGCACTGAAAGGATTGATGGAGTTGGGCTTTTCCTTCTCATTGACCAGAAACCTTTCCTGGAGGTGTGTGTGGGGAGGGTGTGTGTGTGGGGGGGGTGGGGGGGGGGGTGTGGGTGGGTGGGGGGGGTGGGGTGGGTGTGTGTGGGTGTGTGTGTATCTTCATTATTATATACTGGTAAGAGCACAAAATTTGGAATCATAAAACCTGGGTTTAAATCTGAGCTTTGCCAGCTATGTGACTCCTCTGAGCCTCAGTATCCTCATCTCTAAAATGAGGGAATTGGGCTAGGTGAGCTCTAAGTTCCAAGACTATGATTTAATATGGTAGAGACACTATCCCTTCCCAAATAGCAGCACAACATAGTCATTGTCCCAATGTGCCAAGAGTATTCAAGTGAATAGCTGAACACTAATTTTGCTTAAAAGTATATCTAAGCATTTCTAATTTTGTCCACCCCTCCCCCTGAGCTAATAATAAATGCTCTGTAAGTCACAAAATCAGGGGTGGGAATGACTGAATTGGGGAAATCAAAAGTTCAAAGGCATGGTTGCCCCAGCCCCTTCCTTAAAAATAGAGTTTCTAGGAGCAACTGACCAATGAGAGGAAGAGGCTCACAGAAGCAAAGGAACCTTCTAGGATAAGAAGACTACTTGGTACATGGTGGGAAAAGAAGTCTGGAGAGTCAGGAGCACAGCCTAGAGACATTGATGTTCGTCTTGAAGAGGACAGATGACATCACAAGGGTGATTGTCTTGACTTGAACATGAACTGGATTTCAGTGAGGCAGAGCTGTGCAGTCATCAGCCTCTCTCTCTCTTCCAGGGTCACTGAAGTCCAGTGGTGAGGCAAAATCAAAATCTTGAGAGAAATAAAGGAGTAAAGAAAGACCCAAGTTCAAGTCCTATCCCAGAGGTCCATTAGTTGTATGGCATGGAGTCCCTTTCAGTGCTCCAGGCAACCCTTTAAGACTATAAGTGGGGCAGGTAGGTAGTGCAATGAATAGAGCACTGGCCCTGTAGTCAGGAGCACCTGAGTTCAAATCCAGCCTCAGATACTTAACACTTCCTAGCCCTGTGACCTTGGGCAAGTCACTTAACCCCAACTGCCCTGCATTTCCCCTCCAAAAAGAGGGGGAAAGAAAGACTACAAGTTCAAGATGAGTTGTAATATGCATCTGTGAGAGTTTCCACACCAGGAGTTCACTGCATATTGCTTCAGATTTTGAAAAAAAACTAACTATTCAAAAAAGGAACTCAAACAGCTTGAGTCGCCAGGTATAACTTGAGTCTTAGGCACAACCATGGGCTTCAAAAATCATGAGGTCATAGATCTAGAGTTAGAAGAGATCTCAAAGGCTATCTGGTATGACCCCCTTATTTTACAGAAGAGGAAACTGAGGCTCAAGGAAGTCAAGTGTCTTGTCCAAAGATCCTGGCTTTTCAAAGGCAGTACCAGCAAAGGACAAGCTCTGGGATGTTCTTCAAGGCTAGAAAGGCTTCAAGTACAGTAAGTGACACATTGTAGTCTCTTTCTGAAGGGCAATTTCACTAAGCAGGGAGAGGCTCATCACCAGTGGGATGGGTGTGTGTAATGAATTACTGAACTATCGCAACTAAGAAACAAAACTACAAAAAGCCCCTCACTGCTGTGCATCCAGCCCCTTTTCTGTTTCTACATTGGCATTGACAGATGACAGAAAGGAATGCAGCAGGTTTAGTTTTATATTACCTACAAATATTAATTTAACCACAGTATTTGAAATGTGAGGTCTTTGTACAGTGATAAATGGGTAGGCTTACTTATGGGTGGAATGCAACTGTTTCAGCCCCGACAAAAAGGAAGCTGCATTTAAATGAAATGGTGGCTCACATGGTCTTCTTAGATCAGAGGTTCTTAACCCAGGGTCCATAGTCTTGGGGTTTTAAAAAAATGTTTTCATAACTACATTTCAATATAATTGTTTTCCTTTGAAAATCTACACATTTTATTTTATGCATTTAGTAATATAACACAGGATTCATCAAACTGCCAAATAGATTTATAACACACACACACAAAAAGTTGAAGAACCCTACCTTTAGCCAAATGATGGAGCTGGCAGAGTTGGTTGTAGTATATGCCCAAAGGCGACAAGAAACATCATTTCTTTGGCTACTAGATCATCTCATATTGCAGTTTCCATGACAAGCATTTGCAAAAAGACCACTAGGAAGATAACTGCAGCTAGTGTACCAATGTTTGTTGCAAAAGGTGAGCAGGTAGAGAAGTTCCACAGAGAGCTTGATAAAACCCTCCAAATTAAATCTATACTGTAATACTCATTGACTTTGATGTAAATGGAGGCATAGAAGACCAAAATGAATTATATGCTGAAAGACATGAGTCAGAAATAAGAAATTACAAGGACCAAAGGTTAATGAACTATGATGAATCCAAATGCCCATATATTATAAAAACTTTGGACAAGGCAAACAACGAATAACATAGCAAAACATTTTTTACAGACAGGCATGTGGAAGTCATTTTGCACTAAACCATTTCTGTGTGATCAGATCATTTATTTGTTAGAGTAAAAATATAAATCAGTACCAACTTAGAAGACAGAATAAAAATGAGAGATGATATCCAACTGAAAGAACTGCAGTCTCATCTATTTAAACAAAGTGATACTGAAAATGGAAACCGATTTTTAAAAACAAGCATTGACATGGGAAATTAACATTTCCTAAAGAAATTTAAGTAACAGGCCTCAATCCCCACAACATGGAGACTAAAAGAGCCTAGAAAGTAGGGATAAAATTAGCAGTAAACATAGGAAAAGGCTGAATTAAGCCATATTATCCCAAGAGCATTTAAGGATGAAACTAGGACAATGAACAAATAAAGAATGAGAGAATTTTCAAATACTTCTTCAATTCTTCTATCAACATCAGTGGAGTCACCATATTTGAACTTTAACATCACAGTCCCAAATTTATTGCATGAGGAAATAGAAATGGCAGTAAACAAATGGGAAAAGTCATTAGATTGGGCAAAATGTACACAGAGGACATATATGCTGAAGCTACACAATTTTAAGGGTGTTGATCATTTATTGAGTTTTCTAAAAGAAAAAAGTATACCAAATCCTTGGGAAAATCTCAGACCTTATTATTATCCAAAAAGGGGACAACCAAGAAAATCTAGATGACTAATTATCTACTTTTTGTGTCTTATAGAATCTTTTTGAGAATATGTGTGTGTTTGTTATACATGTGTGTATGTGTGCATATGTATATATATATATCATTCACTATATATATACACAAATACACACCTATATATGTATATACATATATGTGTGTGTGTGTGTGTGTGTATACACACACACATATATACTGAGAGTATTCTTGATGAAAGTATGGGAAGTAAAAAGAATACTAGATCCCACTGTGCCTGTTCTGGTGATGAAAAATGCAGCAGTGCCTTTCCTCCAACACAGTTTCTCCCATTCATTTAAAAATAGGTTAAAAGATAGTCCCTGCCCTCAATGAACTCACAATCTAATGGATAACTTCATTTGATAACCTTATTATTAATATTTTTTAAAGCAATTGGGGTTAAGTGACTTGCTCAAGGTTACATGGCCAGGTGTTTCTAGGTGGGTGCTAAGTCTCGGAGCCCAGATTCGATCCCCAGGTCATCCCGACACTGGAGCCGGTGCTCTTACTCTCTGTGCTACCTGGCCGCCCCCTTATTATTAATATGGAGCAAATCATGAAACAGGGAGACACTCAACCAAAGTCACCCACTGTTGTATAGGATGTCCCATATGGTGTCTGATATGAAGAATAATTCTATCTGAAGTGTAACATTCTCTTAATGTTCATGTTTGCAGATAATAACATGAAAATTGCAATAATGGAACATTGCATCACCTCTTAATTAAGATTCATAATTACTCAAAAAGAATTCATCCCATCCTAATCACACAGGAAAAACCAAATGGATGAAGAATGTCTATTGTCCAAATAATGAAACTAGATTCAGCTGGCACATCAGTACATTTATCTTTTAGGCACACTGAAGATGAATAATGAAATGGGCCTAGAATTAACAAGGAGAAAAGTAGGTTGGGTTATCTTTGATTGCCCTAAGCTCCTCCCTGAAAAGTTCACCTTGTTATCATCAATGCTCTTCTAGTGATGCTGTATGACTGGAAGTCATAAAATACTGCAGTCTCCAACAAGTTAAAATTGTGCATCATTCAGAGGATGTTGGAGAAGGGTATAGAAAGTGTGAGGAGGCTGCCATATACCATGAAGAACTACACAGAAAAAGTGGTCTAGATCAGCTTCCGGGTCACATGATCAAGAAGATGGTAGACTAGATATTTTCTCTGATCTCCACAACCTATCAAACCTCTCCAAAACAGAAATTACATGCCAGAGATAAAGCAACTTCAACTATTTCCATGATCTAGTACACCCAGAATCTAAGAGAAAGTAAAAAAGATCCCACCCAAACCCAGGAGCTCATGCTTACTGACCCTGAGCTCACCCAGCACCTCACCACCACTTCCCATGCTTCTGGCAGCAAGGACCCAAAGACACAACACAGGCTCACATCTAAACCCACTCCAATACCCCAAGTACCCTTCTCTCTTTCCAGGGTCATGGAGACTCCAGCATGGGGTCTACCCTCAGGCATTAATGGTCAGCTTGGTCATAGACCTTCAGGAACAAAAGCCTACTGGGTGCTACAATCCAGAAGCATCAGCACAGCAAAACTCTGAACTTCCAATGATGAGTCAGAAAACAAAGGAACCTAGGGAGTTGGACAGTTCGTCATGACGAGATATCGTATGTGGGAGGCTGTGCATGACTCCACCAAGCCTGAAGGAAAGAGGACGGTGCTCAGCTGGGGCCAGTTCCGATCCTCCTAAAGTCACTTAGGGCAGAGAGCCAGGCTGGCGAACTGTGAATTGCTCAGTGTGGGAGGAGGCTGAAATGTTTTGGATCCAGACCGCAAGGACACCACAATCAGAGAGAGGAGAAGCAGAAAGTGAGTGATAAGGAAAATGAGGGGAAAAGACAGAAAGTACCAGATTTCAGGAAGAAGAAATCTCACAGACCTTGGTAATAAATGGATAAATAAACAGGAGAAACAGTAACAACAGAAGAAAATATGGCCTCCTGATCAAGTTAATGAGTTCAAGCATCTATGAATAAATACTATAAAAATAAAGGAAGATGATCTCACACTTGATGAGACAGAGGACTCAGTGGAATTTGTTCCTGAGTGTGTTGCAATGCAAACACACAGACATGAAGGATAACCTAAAAGAAAAGAAACAAAAAAAAACAAACCCAACAAAATTAAAAGAAAATATCTTCATTATGTAATCAACACATACTCTTTCAAAGATAGGATGCACAAAGACAGCCTAGGAATCACAAGTCTCCCAGAAAAACACAAAAGGACAAAAAACCTTAATATCATAATGAAAGAAATAATAGAAAGAACTCCCCAGAACTTCTGAATGTAGAAAATGAAATACAAATGAAAAGAATTCACAGATCCCTCCTAGAAAAAAATCCCAGGTTACAAACTCCAAGACACACAGTGCTTAACTTTAACAATTCAATTCAGAAATAGCTTCTACAAGCCAGGAAAAAGACCTTCAAATACAAAGGAAAGGATATTCAAATAATACAAGACTCTTCCGCACCCACTAGAAAAAGCAAGAGGGAATATAATAACATTTGCCAAAGAGCAATGAACCTCAGGACACAGGCCAGGGTGACCCATGCTGTAAGTCTCAGTTTAATCATACAGGACAAATGATGAACATTCAATGATAAAGAAGAGTTTGAAACATTCTTAGAAGGAAAATCAGAAGTGAAGGGATTATTTGCTTCTCATATACCCAAATAACAGAACTACAGGAATGAATACATGATACAGGCAAGGACAGCAACAGCAACAGAGTGAAAACAGAGAAAATACCAAGAGTCATATTGTCCGATGTACACAACGAGACCAGGGCAAAGGGAGAAATGTGGTGGAAATAACAGGGAAGAGGTAAACAAGAGGCATGATGGACAGAACCCAGTGAAATCTTGCCTACAAGTATGCTTCTTCTGTAAGATTACATTATGGGAGGGTACATGAAAGGTAGAAAGAAAAGGAGTGAGTGACATGTGGGGACCAAGTCAAGGACTAGCAATGACGGGAAGGTGACCTTTGTGGTCTCAGAAAGAGAAGCACCTATAGAGGAGTGGATGAGGAGGTGTAGAGAAGATTCAAAAGGCAGGGAAAAGGAAAGAGGCTTTACTCTGGAGGTGGGAAGGGGTGAGAGGAAAAGAACAAGTAGGAATGGGGCCCTTGGGGAAAAAAATAAAGAAGTATAATACTGTGTTCATAGAAAAAAGGGGAAAAGGAATTGTAACTTTAAAAAAAGTCTTAAGAGACAGATGGAGGAATATATAATTTTAATTTTAAATGTAAATGGATTAAACATTCCAATGAAACAAAAAAAAGTGACAAAACGGCTAAGAAAACAAAAACCTAGAATCTGTTGTTTACAAGAAACACATTTAAGAAACAAAGATACACAAAATAAAACTGAGGTGATGGAGAAAATTTCCTATGCATCAAGTGAATAAGAAAAGGAGAAATTGCCATCAAGCTATCATGCAAAGAAAAAGAAACGTAAAAAATTTAAAAGAACAAACAAGGAAACTATATTATGCTGAAAGGAAATATAGACAACCAATATATGCTCCAAATGCCTTGGAGCACATAGGTGGCATACATAAATATATATCAGTACATATACGTGTACACATATATGTGTGTGCCCATACACGCATATACATGCTTACATACATATACTTGTACATACACATACCATATGATGGCATCTAAATTCATACAAGAAGACATAAAAAATATCACAGTAACAGGAGACTCTGTCAGTTTTGGGTAAGTCTGTCAGAAATATAAACAAAAAAGAAAATAAGGAACTAAAAAAATTTCTGGCAAAACTAGTTAGAAGACTTATGGTGTCTTCTAAATGGGATAGTAAATGAATATACATACTTCTTTGTACTACACGGACCTTTTACAACAATTGACTGAATACTAGGGCATAGAGATACTACAAACAAATGTAAAAGGGCAAAAATAGTTAATATGTCTCTTATAATGCAATAAGAATAGAAATTGGTTCAGGCACTAAAAACAAAAGATACAGAAACATATGGGGACTTAATGAAGTCTTCAATAATAAGTGAGTCAAAGAACAAATAAAAGAAACAGTAGTTATGTAAAAGTAAATTATAATGATGAAACAATAGACCAAAAATTTTGGAATACAGCTAAAGCTGTACTGAGAGGGAAGACATCCTTACAATAATACATTAATAAAATGGAAAAAGAGGGGATTAATAAGCTGAATATGCATTTTTAAAATTCAAAAATCAACAAATAAACCTAAAAGGAGCACAGGAGAGGAAATATATAAAAATAGAGAAGAAATAGATAAATCAGAAACAAAAAACTCTATAGAAATGATAAAGACTAAAAGTTGGTTCTCTGAAAAAGGCTAAGAGAAATTGATAAACCCTTAGCTAACCTAATTTTTAAAAAGAGAGCAGAAACATAAAATCAATAAAATAGCAAATAAACAAAGTGAAATTACAGTAAAACCAGAAGAAATTAAAGGAATAATAAGAACATTTTGTATAGAGTTGTATACTAACAAATCTGCAAACACAAAAGAAATAGAGGAATACCTTTTTCACAAAACCACTCAAAAAATCAGAAGTTCAGATAGAGATCAAAAATATCTTATTTAAAATTTTTGCATCAATATTCATTAGGGAAATTGGTCTATAATTTTCTTTCTTCATTTTGGTTCTTCCTGGTTTCGATATCAGCACGATATTTGTATCATTAAAAATTTTTGGTAGGACTCTTTCTTCATCTATTTTTGCAAATAGTTTATATAGTATTAGAATTAATTGTTCTTTAATGATTTGGTAGAATTCGCTTGTAAATCCATTTGGCCCTGGAGATTTTTTCTTAGGGAATTCTTTGATGGCTTGTTTGATTTCTTTTCCTGAAATAGGATTATTTAAGTATTTAATTTCCTCTTCTGTTAATCTGGGTAATTTATATTTTTGTAAATATTCTAAATTGTCTGATTTATTGGCATACAGTTGGGCAAAATAAATCCTAATTATTGCTTTAATTTCCTCTTTATTGGAGGTGGATTCACCCTTTTCATTTTTGATACTGGTAATTTGGTTTTCTTCTTTCTTTTTTTAAAAATCAAATTAACTAAAATTAGATATATATAATATTATATGCATATTATGCATCCATACATTATATACATATGTCACTAATAGACATTGTCCAACAGATAAATGGCCAAAGGATATGAACAAACAGGTCTCAAAAGAAGAACTACATAGTATTCACAGACACGTGAAAATAAAAGTGCTCCAAATCACTAATAATAAGAGAAATACAAATCGAAACAACCTGGAGTTTTTACTTCACACACTGCAAATTGGCAAAATTGACAAAAAATGGCGAGTCAATATTGAATGAGTTGTAGAAAAATAGACACACTAATACTTTGTTCATGGAGCTGTAAAATTGTATTAACATTTTGGAGAATAATTTAGAATTATCTAAATAAAGTGACCAAATATCCATTTGAACAAGAAACTCCTTTACTAAGTTTATTCCCCAAGAAGGTCACCCACAAGAAAAATGTCCCCCCTGTATAGTCCTAAATATTTATAGAAGCATTTTTTGTCATAGCTAAGAATTTTATACAGAGTAGATGTCCATCATTTGGGGAATTGCTAAAACAAACAAAAAAGCCTGTGGTACATGAATGTAATGGAATATTACTCTCCTATAAGAAATATGTGATAAATACAGAAGAATAGAGAAGCATGGAAAGACTTCTATGAACTGATGCAGAGTAAAGTAAGCAGAGCCAAGAAAACAATATTCACAATGACTACAAATTTTGTAAATGGAAGAATAAGGACACACCAAAAAAATCAAAAGTAAATGTCACAAAATTGTAAAGATTGTGTGGGACTCAAATGAAAACATGTGAGAAGACATACCCTTTCATGGAGGTGCAAGGTCCACAGGTGTTACACATCGCACATGTTTTCAGACTTTTTCATTATATCAATCAGTTGTGCTGAATTCTTTCCCCTCTAAAAAATGCTATTTGTCACATGGGTTGGCCATTGGGAAATATGTGAGGGGATAAACTATATTAATGTAAGAAATAAAAAATAGTACTAAGAACATAAAAATGAAAAGTAATATTAATCAATCTGCAAATCCAAAATCATTTAATTTACTATGTGTCAGGCACTGAAAATACAAATGCAAAAATGATATAATCCCTTACCTTGGGGAACTTATGCTAAAATCAGGGAAGGACAAATATGACATGCTCACGCTTCCTCGCTCCACTCAGTCAACCAGTTGCCAAGTCTTGCTTATTTGGGGCCCAACATCATTTCTCATTCCTGCCTCCTGCTCTCTACTGATATAGCCTCCACCTTATTGCGGACCCTCATCCCTCCAACTATTGCAATGGCTTCCTAATCAAGTCTCTCCACTATCCAATCCATCCCCTAAGTAGTTGCCAAAAAATGATCTTCCAAACTCCGGTGTCTCCCTGTTGCCTCCAGGATCAAATGCAGATTCCTGCTTGGCATTTAAAACCTTCCAAAATCTGGCTCCAATCATTCTTCTAGAAGACATTCCTTTCCTCTCCTCTCTTCATGCATTCTATAGTCCATCATGCTCACTTTCTTGCTGTTGCAAACACACAGTGTTCAATCTCTCAACTCCGTGCTTTTTCCACAGGCTGTTCCCCAAAGAGCCAGAGTATTCCATTTCAAAATCCCCCTCTGACAATTCTTTGCTCAAGTCACTTGACATCCATGGGCCTTGATTTCCTCAACTGTAAAATGAAGGAAATGGATCAGAATAATAAAAGCATTTGTTCTATGAAACTTGAAAAAGGGATGCACTTGAGACCTGGAGGACCACATATGGCCTCAGGGCAGCAGGCTCCTCAGCTCTGGATTGGATAGTTTCTAATTTTCCTTCCTGCTCTAAATCTGTGATCCCAAGATCCACCTCTGCCTCTGAGAATTCCTAACTTCCTTCAAAGATGACTTCCTACATGAGACAGGGGTTGGGGTTAAGTGACTTGCCTAAGGTCACACAGTTAGTAAGTGTCAAGTGTCTGAGGCCGAATTTGAACTCAGGTCCTCTTGATTCCAGGGCCAGTGCTCTATTTACTGAGCCACTAGCTTCCCCTAAAATTTTATTTTAGACTCAAACGCCAGAACACAAATAGAGAATAGAGAAAAGAAACAAAAACAGATCATAAATTTAAATATTGGAACTTAAATACAAAGTTAGAAGGAAATAAAAAGCATGTCAGGTGCATAGCAGAACATGAGAGGATTCAAAATATGTAACAATAAATTTTCATTTTAAGAACGCCTGTATGATAAATAATACTTGTGTTGAGAATTGTCCATATTTCCTTTGCTTCCTTGTGAGTTTTCTTTTGTTCTCTGCTGTGCACTTTTTTACTTTGTTCTTTTTTTCCCTCCCCCCAGCCCCCCAGAAGGCCACAATAAAATTTAGCTATATAGACCTTGCATATATTTAAATATGCTTACATGTGAACATGTCTCCTTTGTGCCTCAGTTTCCTCATCTGTAAAGCATGGATTATTATAGCACCTATCTCACAGGGTTGTTGTGAGGATCAAATGAGGGCAGGGAGGGACTGTTCCATTTTTGTTTTCGTCTCTGCAGCTCCTAGCCCAGTGCCTGTCATGTGAGCACTCAATAAATGTTTGCTGATTGATTGGTTGATTACTAAGTAAATACACAAAGTAAATGCAGAGTAATAAGCGGGAAGGACACTAAAACCGGTGGAACCAGGAGGATCCTCCTGGAAAAAGTGGGGCTTGACTTGGTCTTAAAGGAGCCACGGGGGTGCACGGAGGCCTGGACAAGGTCACCTCTTCCCAAACTTTAAGGTTCCACGTACATGTGACCTATGATTAGTAATAAGCCATTATTATTCCAGTTCTTCCCAGAGGCATGAGTGTGTGCATAAACATATGTACATATAATATCAGCTAGCATTTACATAGAACTTTACAAAGATTATTTGATTTTTATCCTCATAACAACTCAGGGATATAGATGTTATAATTAACCCCATTTTACAGATGAGGAAATTAAGGCAGAGGCTGTGACTTGTCCAGGGTCACACAGCAAGTAAGCATCTGAGACCAAACTTGAACTCAGGTCTTCCTGACTGTAGGCTCAGCACTTTACCCACTGTCACCTAGCTGCCTGCCAGCTGTTGTCGTTTCTGTTGGTGGTGTAATATAAGCAAGAATCATACACGATTGAGAAGGTCCAATCTTCACTGAAGGAGAGTCTACGTACAGTAATGAGATCCCAGATCAGTTAGTAAAGGGTCTTATGCTGGAGTTCATAAACTTGATTTTTAAAAATATTTTGATAACTGTATCAAAACATAATTGTTTTCCTCTGTAATCCTCTGTATTTCATCTTATGCTTTTAAGAAGAGATGTTTTTTGAGAAGAGGTCCATAGGCTTCACTAGACTCCAAAGAGGTTCATATCACAAAAAATTAAAAACTCTTGAATTAAAGTATTGAAAGCCTAAGAGGACCTCTTGGATAGATGTTCATTTGTACAAGGGAATGTTTAAAAAGACAATTTCTTAAACCCAATGAAATAAGCTCCTAAAAATGAAATTTCAGGCAGTGTGTCAGATCTCAGGGGGAGGGTGTTTTGGGGATAGGAGAGTCTTTCAACACCCCTTAAAATGATTACATAGGCAGTCACCTGCTTTATCTTCTGTTAAAACTGGTCCAGTCCTCAAACCCCTACTTCCCTAGAAGTTCTGCTACCTGTGCTTGGCAGGAGAATAACACCTTTCGGGCTGCCTGAAGCCACAGCACCCACATCTGTCCCTGGAAACAAGGTGGTGAAGCAGAGAACTGAGGGCCAGAGCATAAAAGCCCAGGCACACACTGAAGAGTAGCTATAACGTTGCAGGAGATGCCATATAGGAAATGTCTCTGGTGAGTTTTCAACTAATAAACTAATGTTAAACTAATCAATTTGCTGACAATGGATTGGAAGAGAAAGAGTGGTGAAGATATGAATTCAGGCTTAGAGATTTCCTTTTCATAATTGAGTTACAATAAAACGGTTTACCTCCTTCCTCAGTCTCACATTTGCTTATACACACACACAGGTCAAAACGCATCCTTTCTTCTAAAGGCTCTTTTGTGACATTCCTCTGCCCTCTCCTTGGAAGCTGAGGACTGGCCCTCTGTGTCTTCTTTGCCCTGCTACAGCTTTCAACTGAAGCAGAAACACACAGATTCATAGTACCTGAGAGGCAGACATGACGAAAAAGCTCCTTTATGGACTACTGCAGGCAACAGTTCTTATTTCTTCTTGAAGAGCCCCCAGTGGTAGGGAACCCATAACACCTCCCAAAGTTGCCTACTCCACTTTGAAACAGCTTTCATTTGTTAAGATTTTCTTCGTGTCATGACTGAAATCTGCCTCTGAAACTGTCAATGATTGTTTCTAGTTTTGCTCTGTGGGGGCTGAGCAAGCCTACTTTAAACCCTCTTTCACAAGACAATTATTCACATCTACTTAAAAACTTTGAGCTAACATAATGTGGTCACATCTTCTGGAGTCAAAGAATGTGAATTCAAACCCAGTCCCTTGTGCTAACCACTGGTATGACTTTGGGCCAATCACTTAACTTCCTGGAGTCTCAGTTTTCTCATCGTTAAAAAGAAGGAGCTGGATAAGATCAGAGATTCTTTATCTTTTTTGTGTCATGGACCTCTTGGCATTCAAGTGAAGCCCATGGACTTCTCAAGCTAATGTTGTTAAATGCATTAAATAAAATACATAGGATTACAAGGGAAACTATTGTGTTGAAATACAGTAATCAAAACAATTGTTTTAAGTTTATGGACCCCAAGTAAAGCATCCCTGGAATAGATGAACTCTGAGGTCCCTTCCAACTCTAGAGATATGAGTTTATGATCCTCCCAAATGCCTGCTATTTGCCCATCCTTCCTTGTGATAAACAGCACCAGTTTCTTTCAATCCTCACATGTCAAGTTCTCCAGTCCTCTTCCAGTCTGGAGTCCCCAATCCACTGCATTAGTAGTGATCTGTTAGACACTCCTTTACAGGCAGACTGACTCCCCCTTTGTCCTAACCTGTTCCTTTCAAATAAGGTACACCCATGTCAATCGCTATTCTTTTCATGGATCCACTCCACCAAGTCTCACTGACAGCTATGGGATCAAATGTGTCTCCTTGCACAGGATCTCTAGGTCACCTTGTTCATTACCCTTTCTTTATTGTATGGTGCATAGGCATAGGGATTTAATTGTTGTCTCCTTCCTTTGATTCTTGTCTCCTGTGAATTTGCTGCTGTTCTCAGGTATCCACTCCTTATGGTATCTAGGTTTATGACCATGTGTAGACTGTTTTCTCATTCTCCTTTCCTTCTCTGTTAAAATTCCTTTCAGTTAGATTTTTCAGTATGACTAGAAAAATACATTTTTACTATCCCTTGTTAAGTGTACTCTATCCCTAGCTAAGAGTCCTTCATCCCTTCATTTTTTTTTTAAGCAATCGGGGTTAAGTAACTTGCTCAAAGTTACACGGCCAGTTATTTCTGGGTGTGGTGTTGAGTGTCTGAGCCTGGGATTCGATCTCCAGGTCGTCCCAGCACTGGAACCGGTGCTCTTACTCGCTGAGCCACCTGGCCACCCCTAAGCAATTGGGGTTAAGTAACTTGCTCAAGGTTACACGGCCAGGTGTTTCTGGGTGGGTGCTAAGTGTCTGAGCCCAGGGTTCGATCTTCAGGTCATCCTGACACTGGAGCGAGTGCTCTTACTCGCTGTGCTACCTGGCCGCCCCTCATCCCTTCATTTTAAGCAATAGTCCACATGTCAAAAATCTCCTCTCAGACACCATCTTCTTTACCAGCTCTTCACTTCTCAAGTCTGCCATTCTCATTTGAAGTTCTTGCCTTTGATTAACAGCAATTATGAAAGTTCTGGTGTCAAAGGACCTGGGTTCAAAAGCTGGGTGTCTTATGGACATCAGTGTCCATTAAGATGTTCAGGGTTTTCTTTTGCCTGACTCCATAATCCTTGGTATTGCCTTGTCATAAGACCATAGCTACAGAATTGGAAGGAATCTCAGAGGATTCTCATCTTACAGATAGGGAAACCCCCTCATCTTAAAGATAGAGAAAATGAGACCCAGTGAGGTTAAGTGACTTGCCACAGAGGTTCTGCGTATCAAAAGCAGAATTGGAACTCAGGTCAGAAGACTCCTGAGCCAGTGTTCTACAAAGATCATCAGATTTTATATGTTTTGTGAGGTTCCCAGTCATTCCTGGATACATGCCACAGGAAAATTCTATCGCCATAAGGAGATCTCTCTCACTAATATTAGTTAGACAAATAGCTGTCTTGGGACGTCTCAGAAGGGAATTAATTGCCGGTCATCGATACTTGTCTCTTCTTCCTCTCATCCTTCCTGATGCTCCCTTTCCTGACCGCACCTGTGGATCCACATCATCATTCCTTGCAGAACAAGCAACCACTTGCCCCTCAGAGGCAAACCATGTATCTCTTACTTATCTCGAGGCACGCAGTGCTCCTTTTCTTCTCTTTTTCCTTTTTGTCACATGTTTCTACCCTCTAATCTCCTAACACAGCTCAGGATTCCCTTCTTCCCATCCTGTTTCATTTTTGTTTTAATTGTGAGACTTTTCTCCCACTCTTTAAAGGAACACATCATCCTCTCAATTACCCAGCCAGTGGGAAGGCATTCCTTGCCCCCCCCTTACAAAAGAATACCATCCTTCCCTTTGGGCAGAGGTAGTGGGGAATCAACAAAGTGATTCCTTCTCTCTTTCTGGATACTTTGCCTCTCTTACTACAGCCCAGAATAACTCTCATACCATGGGCTCATATGGAACTTTCAGGCCACCAAAATCACCAGATCCTTTTCACAGGAAAAGTTATCTAGCTATTTTTTAGCCTGTATTTGTGAAGCTGTGAGTTTTTGTTTTTAATTTAAGCATAGAATTTTATATGTCCCTATTAAATTTAACTCTCTTTGCTTTGGCCCAATTACTCTAATTATCAAGATCACTTTAGATCCTGACTTTTTCATACAAGGTATGAGCTTCTCCTCCCAGCTCTTTGTCACTTGCAGATTTGACAAGTATGTTTTTAAGACTTTAAGTCATTGGTAAAATGCTGAAAAGTGCAGAGTCAAGGACAGATTGTATAGGCCAGACAGTGCAAAGAACATATTTATAAAGATTTTATAGAAATGAGAAAATGGGCTCATGGTTGTTGCTGACAAATCTTGGTCACCTTTTTGAGGGGTAACTATTTATTATTTTTTTCCATTCTATTTTTGGTATCTTCTCCTTTTAAAAATATCTTAGAAATTGATAATTTCAAAATTATTTCAACTTCAAGTATATATTTCTTTCTGTGAGAACTTGAGTAAATCCAGCTATTCTTTCTGACTTTATCTTCTTAAATACCATTTACGGATCATCATTTATTATACATTCAAATTAATAACAATAACAACAATTTACATAGTATTGTAAGGTTTACAAAGTGCTTTATACATTATTTCATTTGATCCTTAAAACAACCCTAGTAGATAAGTGTTCTTATTATCCTCATGTATGGATGAGGAAACTGAGGCAGAGAGAGGTTAAATGACTTGACCTGGGTCACTCAGGTAATATGTGCCTGAGGTACAATTTGAATTCAGATCTTCCTAAGTATAGGTCCAATGGCCTATCCATTGTTCCACCTCATTGCTTGGATATCAAAGTGTTATAATACAAATGTGGTGGCTCCATTATGATGAGAACAGATTGCTACAGAAATGCTGGCACATCTGTTCCACTTTACACCTCTTTGTTGGCCTTACATTTTCATCTACAAATGTTCTCAGGCTGATCTGTTTTGGTTGATCTCATGCCATGTTTTCTGTCAACTCATTTCTCTGCTCCTGTTTTTTGCCACTTGTGTCTATTTTGCTTAATATCTTCTACTGTTCTGCTCTGTAAGGTTTTTGGAAATAAGTCTGTGTTCTAAACTGTTGTTGCCCTTGGCTTCCATGTCTCTCTGCTTAACAAGAAGATCAAGCATCTGCTGAATGAGCCACTTTCCAGGCTCTCTTGACCCCTCCAATATGATCACGGTCTTACATTGATTAAACTTCCTTAAAAATTGTGACCATCATGGTCAATATCTTTGCCTTTGTTCCTTTCCAATGTGTTGGGTTAAAAATCTATTTAAATAGACTGAGTTGAAATAGTTGTGATTGTACACAGCTGTCTCATCTTTATTATTGTTTCTAATTTGTTGTTGATTTTGGTCTTTTTTCTAATTAGTAAATGGTCCCATTATACACTGAACTGTGACTTGGAAATTGTTTCCATGACAGTCACAAGTAACTTCCTATCTGTTGGGATACAGTGTCTTTCACTTTTTTATATGTAATGTCATTCAATATTCACTTTTCCCAGAACTTTCCTACTGTATACATGATGTGCTTATATAATATAGTCTTATTCAGAAAGAAGTTTTCTGAATACCCTATAGGTCTTTGTACACTTTCATTTCCTATACCCAAACCACATTTTCCAGCTGTAATAGTAATGGAATTTAAAGATCCCCCTGTATTGGCTTGGTTTTCAGATTGATTGTGTTAAAACTCAGAGCTTGTGAATCCCAGTTGTGGGATGGATTTGTTGACATGAAAAGAGAGGGCTGAACTGGGAGGAGCTGGTGACGTGAATTTAGAGAGACACAAGAGAAGAGAGAGGCAGAAGAATTTTTTGGAAGCAGCATTGTAGAGGCAGAGAGACAGAGAGGTTTGCTGAGGGCCAGTTCAAACTGCCCAGGACTTTTGAGAGCTGCCACCCAGAGCTGCCAAGGACTGAGGAGACATGGCTGTTATGCTGGTACTTTGTCTGTTTTGATGTTGTTTTGCCAGATTCGTCCACGGGTGAAGGACAGTCCTGTTGTTGCAGAGGTCCTGGAACCTGGCTGTTGGTTCACAGCTCCTGAGACTGTTCTGCAGACAGAGAGTGAATACTGTCCACTGGTGAAGGCCAGTGCTGTTGTCGCAGAGGTTCTGAAACCTTGCTGTTGGTTCAGAGGCCCTGAAGAAGGATTTTCTTGTTGTATGTTTACAGAAATCCTGGCAGAGGGTTTTGCTAATGTTTTCAGGGGCCCTAGGACTGTTCTTCAGACAGAGAATGAATTAATGAGGACACTGGCAACGTATCTTGTGGCCTTGCTAAGCTTTGTCTCCCCAGGAACAAAGATTGCTGAGAACTTGTCTTGGGTCAAGATGAAGAAAAGACCTCTCTTTGGGCATTAAATGCTTTGCTTAAGCTTGTTGTAACTCTGGTGTAGATGGCCTATAAAGTTGTGATCCAAGGGTGGGAAACTTTTGACTTTTTTGGGCTCTGTGACTGACCAAATGAATGTATTTTGCTTATGATTGGAAACTAATCTCCATTTGAGAAGAGGGGCTTTGTGATTGACTAAATGAATGTACTGCCTAGGGGTAGAGTAGTACTTGGAAATTATTGAATTACACTTGGTGAATGCTGTATTTTGAGTTATGCTATATTTTGATTTTTCTCTGTTCTTAATTTGTCACTGAATAAAATGTAGAGCAGTTATGCTGATATTTTGAACCTTGGGAAGTTGCCTTTGCTTGGCATTACACCAACCCATTTTTCAGTCCTCTCCTATGCCCCTCTTGCAATGACTTCATCATGAAACGAGGAATTGGCTAACTTGCATCTGTCTCTCTCCTTAATTCACTCAGCCACCACGCTAGGTCAAGTGTTCATTCTCTTCCACCTGGATTATCACAGTAGTCTCTTGATTGTTGCTCTTAAGTCATTTCAGTCCTCTCCAACTCTTCATGACCCTATTTGGACTTTTATTGGCAAAGATGCTAGAGTAGTTTACCATTTCCTTCTCCAGCCCATTTTACAGATGAGGAAACTGGGTTAAGTGACTTGCCCAGGGTCACACAGCAAATACATGTCTGAGGCCAGATTTGAACTCTAGAAGATGAGTCTTCTTGCCTCCAGGCCCAGCATTCATTGCACCACCTGGTTGTCCCAGTCTCTTGATAAACCTCACTGTCTCAAGTCTTTCCTCGTCCCTATCCATCTCTCATAGAGCTGCCAAAGTGATTTTCATAAAGCACAGAGTAGAGCCCCCACTCTTATTACTCCAGTGGCCCCTATTCTATCTTTGACCAAATATAAAATTCTATTTGACATTTAACCCTTTCACAACCTGGTCTCAACCCTACATTTCCAGCATTACTATGCATTATTCCTCTTCACAAGTATTACTAAGGTACAACCAAACTGGCCTTCTTACTCTTCTTGCTGCATGACTCTCCACCTCCCCTCTCCCAACCTTCTCACTGGCTATCTCCCATCCTTAGAATCCTCTGCCATTCCCTCCTCACTTCCACCTTTTATTATCCCTAGAATCCCTCTAGGTTGAACTCAAATGCCACCTTTCAGGTGAAGCTTGTCCTGATCTCCCAAGCTACTAGTTCCTTGACCCAAAATTATTTTATATCTGTGTTGTATATACGACGTGTTGTCTCTTCCCCCCGCCCCAGCTAGACTGCAAGTTCTTGGTGAGCAGAGTCTGTTTCCCTTTTGTTTCTGTGATCCCAAGCCCCAGCACAGTGCCTGGCATATAGCAGACATGAAAGAAATGTTTGCTGAGTGACTGAATGAGTTGACGAATCTGGTCAAGTTCAGGTGCGGGCACAGAAGCTGAAATGATCGTCACAATTTGTTTTTGCTTATGGTCATCATAGTCATTGCAGGACAAGACAACAGAATAACCAATAAAGTGATATTGTTGACTGGGCACACAATGAAACAAAATGCATTAAATTATTTATCCATTTCTCTGAGTGGATAATACACACACACACACACACACACAGAAATAAATAAATTGTTTATCCATTTCAATTCACCCTTCCATTTAATTGTAACATCTCTACATCTCCTGGATTAATTTATGAGGCTAGGAGATAGGATGGGATAATGCAACAGCTTCATCAGAGAAATGGCTTTGAATCCCAGCTTTGTTACTTACTGCTATTTGCATGACTTTGAGCAGGTCACTAACCTTTTTGGGTCTCAGTTTCCTCATCTGTAAAATGAGCAAGTTAAACTCGACAGTCTCTAAGGTCTCTGAGCTCCAAACTGACAATCCTATGCCAATATTGATGAGGTTGAGTGATACATAGTACTACTTAGTAGCATATCAACTCAACTGTTACTGGAAAAGGATGTCCCGTTTAGAATAGCAGCAATTAGGTTAATGTTTCCAGATGGTCTAAAAACTATGATTCTTTGCATCTGCTGTCTTTGCCACCACTGAGCTACTTGGCCACCAACTCTACAGAAAGAAAAGGGGGTCACACAGGAATGAGAGCTATTTTATATTTTTGTTTTATACATCACCATTGGCAAAGGATTCATGACTTAGCAGCCCACTTGCTGATGGTGAGCCTTTCCATACGAAGCTGGACCGGTGCTGCCATGGGATATATGGCTTCTTCCTCAGACCCTAACCCAAGGCTTGCCAGCTTGCTAAAGTTTGCCAGTAACCATGCTCTACTTACAGAGATTCAAGGAACTAGGGTCACCTCCATACCACATGAAGGCATTAGAGGAGTTCTGAGAAGGAATGATAATAATAGCCACAAAACCCACCAAAAAAAAGTACATGGAAGAAAAAGATACCAAAAGGGGACAGAGAAGCAAACAGGACGTTTTTGTTATTATTTTGTTAAAGTTAATATACACATTTTTAAACCACTTGTAAATAGTTTGGAGTTTATGGCTTTAGGTATGGTCATTTTTTACTTAGCTTGTTTATTTGAATGCTTGATTTTGTTGAAGGTTACTAAGTTGAGGGTAACTTCTAGAAAAGTGGGTCATTGCCAATGCCTGAGGCAGCAAGACTGGGAACCCTATTGTGGCCAATACAGGGAAATTGCAGACCAGATGATCAGCAGGTCTCCTCCTCATCTCCAGAGACAGGAGCAGGTATAGATACCTTCAGGGGGAAGAGGTTGGCCTGACATTAAAACGGCAACCGAGATGCCTCAGGGAGCTAGAGAGACTCTTCCCCCAAACTTTCAGCCCTTAGAATCGTTAGGCAGGCCTAGGGAGAAAACTGAGCTCCATCCTCCTCCAGGCCTCTACACTTCAGGACTATGGTAGATTATACACCGAAAGACTTGCTTCTCGGATGTGTGCAAAGAATGGGAGCCTCATTGAGCATCACAGGATCCAGAAATGGAAGACTTACTTAATAGTCACCTAGGGCCAATCCCTCTTTTTACAGTGTATAGAACTCAGGTCCAAAGATAGAAAGGGACACAGGGTAGCAAAATAGAAGAAGTATGACTTCAACCTAGGCCTTCTGGTTCCAAACAGAGTGTGGAACACTCCCTTTCGATGGTGAACATTGGCAACGATCTTTGTGTCATATTGAATCATTCTGATTTTGAGGAGATGGGGACTATCCTGTTCATCCCTTCATATTTCTTATTCATCCCTTCGAAGTTGGAAATGAAGAAATGTAAAGTGTCCATATGGTACACTAAAGAATAACAGCAATTTTTATTCTCTTATCCTCATATATTACTTCTCCATCCCTCAACAAGCATGAATTAAGCTAGGCACCAAGCTAAGTGCCAGGGGTACAAAGAAAGGCAAAAACGTGGTCCTTGCCTTCAAGGAATTCACTTTCTAATGGGGGAAACAGTGTGCAAACAACTATCCTTGACATAGAGTAAGTGAAAGGTCATTTAAAGGGAGGACATCATCATTGGGGGTGGGGCAGGGGACTGGCAAAGGCTTCCTGAAAGTAGGATTTGAGTTGAATCTTGAAGAGAGACAAGGAAGCCAGGAGGTGGAGGTGAGGAGAGAAAATTATCCAGGCATGGGGGAGAGCCAGTGCAAAGACATGGAGGTGGGAGAGGAATGTCAAGAGGAAGAGGAACAGAAAATAGATAAGTTTTATTGGACAGCACAGAGTTTGAGGACACTGGAAGCAGAAGGCATAGAAGGAAGCGTGTACTAGGAGAGGTGCCTGGAGAAGGGGTAGCAATAGAATAAGGGGAGAGGGAGGTACCTGGGCACTGGGTGTAGCCAATATCTGAACTCAGGGAATCTAGCTGGATTGGGAAGACTCAGAAGGTTTAGAGTGACATGTCAGCAATCAGGAATCTGACTAGTTTCAGAGAGCAATGTGAAAGAGGACTGGAACCAAAAGCAAGGCCAGCAACTGGTAGCCCTGGAAGCTGGCTTTTGCTCAATGAGGAAGGCCTAAGGCGCTCTTAAGAGTGGCTTCTCAAGCCCTTTACAGAAAATCCTGGAAATGGAAACTATTGTAGGCATAATCTATAACCAGGACTGAGAAGACAAACTCAGTAGTTTTCTTTTGAAATTAGAAATAACTGGAAGTAACATCCTCGGTCTTTGAATAATTTCTGATGGAATAAGATCTCACCAGAAGTCAAGTTCTTGGGTTACTAGTTCTAGGATCTGAGTGTTATTGAGCTACTATTTTGAAACCTCCTGATACAAATGACCAGGAGTCTCAGATTGGTCTAATTTTTATTTATTAATTCATTTAATGACTATTTATTAACACCCACTATGCAATAGACACTGTGGATGAACAAACTTACATTCTACTTGATCTATGTCTATCTATCTATATTTATGTGTATGTGTATATACACACACACATATATGTGTGTACATGCATATATGTATGTGTGTTTATATAGATACATATTCAGAAGTTCTTTTGTTTTTCTGTCTTTTTTTCAGTCATGTCCAACCCTTAGTGACCCCATTTGGATGATTTTCATAGCAAAGATACTAAGATGGTTTGCCATTTCCTTCTCCAGCTCATTTTACATATGAGGAAACTGAGGCAGACAGGATTAAGTGACTTGCCCAGAATCACACAGCTAGTAAGTGTCTGGGACTGAATTTGAACTCAGGAAGATGAGTCTTCTTGACTTCAGGTTCAGCACTCTATCCACTTTACCACCTAGCAGTCCTCAGAAGTTCTTACCAGAACCTTTAGTGCTACAACTAACGTCACTTTCTTCACAACTCCACCAACATGGCATTAGTATCTCTGTTTTCCCACATGCCCTCCAATACTTGTCACTTTTCTTTTCTGTTATATTAGCCAACCTGATAGGTGTGAGGTAGTAACTCAGTGTTTTTAATTTGCATTTCTCTGATCGGTAGTGATTTAGAGCATTTTTTTCATTTGACTACAGATAGCTTTGATTTTTTCTTCTGAGAATTGCCTATTCATGTCCCTTGACCATTTATCAGTTGGGGAATGACTTGTGTTCTTTTAAGTTTGACTTAGTTCTCTATATATTTGAGAAATAAGGTCTTTATCAGAAAAACTTGCTATAATTTTACCCCATTTTCTACTTTCTTCTAATCTTGGCTACATTGGTTTTGCTTGTGCAAAATCTTTTTAATTTAATGTAATCAAAAAGTTTTTAATTACTTTCTAATATGCAAAAGGATGCTTCTTTGTGTATTAAAGATATCTATACTTTTTAAAAAACTCCACTAAAAATTAGTGTTGAGGTCAAAAAGTAAGAAGAAACCAATCTGTCACTTTTTAACAGGATCAATTAATACCATTTTGATATACTAGCTGGGACTAAAGACAACAACCATCAGATAAATAAATAAGTTATTAGGTTGAAAACCTAAGCAATTTATTTGTTAGTTAACATCAGCATCTCAACAAATTCAGATCATAGAACTAGAACAAAAAGAATATTAGAAATCATCTAATCTTTTCAGGAAAACCTGGAAAGACTTACATGAACTGATGCAAAGAGAAGTGAGCAGAACCAGAACATTGTACACAGTAATAGCAATGCTGTATGAAATACAATCATCCGAAACAAATCCAAAAGACTCATGATGAAAAATGCTATCTCCCTCCAGAGAAAGAACTGATGGAGTTTGAATGCTGATCAAAGCATACTATTTTTCATTTTCTTTATTTTTGCAGGGGTTTTTTTTTTAGGTTTTCTTTCACAACATGACTAATGTGGAAATATGTTTTGCATGATTGCATATGTGTAACCTATATCAAATTGCTTACCATCTCAGGGGGCAGGGAGGGAGAGAATTTGGAACTCAAAATCTTAAAATATGAATTGTGTTTACATGTAATTGGGAAAAATAAAATATTATTTAAAAAATAGAAATCATCTAATCCAATACTGTCATTTTACAGAGGAAGAAATTAAGATCCAGAAATAATTGAGTTACTTAAGGTCATAGTGGTAATAAATGGCAGAATTATGATTAGATCCAAAATGCCCTGACTCTACTGCACCACACAGCCTCTCTCAACAACAGCCCAAGAAAAACTATCAACAATGTCCAAAAACTAGGGAATTTATGGAAGTTAAGGAATGGGAGGGTTAAGTAAAACTCACCCAGTGGAGCAAAAGCTGCAGTCTAGATGGTTCTTTCTGCTACAAGGGCTGCCTCGAGGTTTGTTTGTTTTTTTTTTCCCCAGCAGAGAACCCTGGGGGACACCACTTGTTAGAAGGCATGATCTGCAAGAAGATCCAGCAAACAGAGAAGGAATGGTCAGATAGGTAGGATGAGAATAAGGAAAGAGTGGTATGCTGAGAAACTAGAAAGAAGACAGTATTAAAGAGAAGTGATCGACAGTGTCAAAGGCTGGAGAAAATTCAAGGAGAATGAGAATTGAGAAAAGGTTACTGGATTTGACAATTAAGAGATCATTAGTAACTTAGGAGAGAGCAGCTTTGGTGGAATAATGTCAGAAGCCAAATCAGAAGGAGTTAAGAAGAGGTGGGAGGAGAGAAAGTGAAAGGACATATTGTAAATGGCACTATCAAGTTTAGCTACAAAGGACAGAAGAAATATGGGATGATAGTGGGGATGGAAGCATCCAGTAAGGGATATTTTTTTTCAGGATGGGAAAGAAATGAACATATTTATAGGAAGTAGGGAATGAACCAACAGATAGACTGATAATAAGTATGCTATAACAAAGGGTGCATCTGTTGGAGAAGGGATGGAATGGGATTACTGGGACAAGCAGTCTTGATACAGAGTAAGTCCACTTGATTATATGAGACAAGCATGAAGGAGGGATGGTAACAGAAGGCATGTGAGTGGTAAGATATGAGGAAGAAAGCAGAAGAGGGAACTCATGGGAACTGTCCTCAACTTTTTCTATAAAATATGAGACAAGGTTCTCAGCTAAGAGTGGGGAAAAGGAAAGCAATCCGAGGTTTGGAAAGAGATGAAAAGGTTTGGAAGAGTCACTGCGGAAAGTGAAAAATTGATAAGGGAGGCATAGTCAAATTGCCTAGCAGCAGTGAAGGAACAATGGAGGATTGTAACATACATCTATAGTGGACCCAGTCAAAACAGTGACTGGATTATTTTCTTCAGCTTCATTCAGTTTGTGTGGAGAGAAGGTAGCAAATATCGGGAGTGACCCAAGGCTGAGGCTTGGCTGTGTATAACCAGTGCTATGATAAGGAGGCTAGGGATTCAAGAGTAGAGGACAGTGTAGACTAGAACTGGTTCACCAAGGTGTCGAGATAGAGAAAAGGAGAAAGAGTGGCTAGTGCAAGGGAAATGGCCTGGCAGAGAACTGGAGGTCACAGGGTAGACGGAGCGTAGGCTTCTGTAAGGGAAGGGAGAGGGACAGGTGAAAGGTCAATAGCTTACGGTTGGATAAAGGGATTTCTGAATTCTTGAACATAGAGGCAGTACATTAGTGGTTGATGGCAAGTCTTTGTATATGGTTGATGTGGGGTGGAGGAATAGCTCATAGGAAGGGAATAGGTTGAGGAACTGAGTAGTTAGGATGTTTAAGGTAGAATCAATATGTATGTTGAAGTTCCCTAGTATGGAGGCAGGCCTTAGGGAAGAGAAAAATACCTCATTGAGGGAGGAAGGGGAGTGATCTGAGGGTCTATAGACTATAGCTACCAGGATTTTGATTAGGTACTAGATGTGAATAATATGAACACCAAAGGAAGAGAGGTTACTGAGTGATGGAAATAGAGGGAGAACCTGGAAGTGGCAATAGGAACCAAGTATCCAAACTCCACCACCTCAGCTAATAAGTTAAGGAGAATGAGAGAAGGTACATCCAGTGCTGGAAAGGGTGACCAAGGAGGTTGTGTCATCAGGAAGGAACCATGTTTTAGTAATAGTGGAGATAATAGTGGAAAAGAAAAACATTAACATGAAGGTATTGCCTATGGAACAGGCATTCCAGAGAGCACAATGGGAAGCACAAATTAGGTGGTATTTGGTTGCAACTTTGGAGTGGGAGGGTTGAAGGGGATGGGAATGATGACTTGAGTGGTGAAGGGTGGGAAATGGGGTTTGGATGATGATCTACATGAGTTCTGGGATGTGAAGGGTATGAGCGGGTGCAAGAATGCTCATCACTGAGTGGAGGACGGCCTGGATGTAAGTGCGATAGGAGATGAGAGTCACATGGTCAGCTGGAGGGGCAGGGACCTGTTTCACAATTCCTCTTCCCTCCAAAAGCGGGAGACTGGGAAGAAAAAGATATAGCTGGAGATGGAGGTCAAACCTACAAAGGAGAAGGAAGTGCCATTTCCCACCAATTCTCCTTCTTCTCTTGCCCTAAAGGACATGCAGAGCAGGAGATGGAAGGCCTAGAGCCAAAGGGCAGGCTGCCTCACTTTGTCCTGAAGGTCCTCCACATTTCAGTTTGGAGAAGGGGTCAGCAGCAGGAGGGAGGAGTTGCCTTGTGCTGGCACAGGTGAAAGTCATTATTTGGAGGTAGTTGGAAGATGCTCGATGCATCCCCTTCCAGTCTTCCCTCAGGGGACTCCCTTTATCTAGCTGAAAAAAGAAGGTACAAGGTGTGCACAGCCACATCCGGAGTGTTGCTGAGTTCTCAATGGCACATTTTAGGGAAGACAGTGACATGATGAAGTGTGTCCAAAGGAAAGTCACCAGGTGACAAAAAGAACTGTAGATTAAGACATGAGGATAAGATGAAGGAATCATGGATGTTTAGCCCAGAGAAGAGAAGATGAAGAAGGAAACATGATAATCTGGCCCTAGAAGATAGATCGAGCTAAATGATTGATACTTACAGAAAAACAGATGTAAGTTCAATTTAAAGAGTGAAAAGCCCTATACAACTTGATTTTCCTTAAAATAAATATAGCTATCTTCAAATGAAACAAAAACTGATCATTTTATACTATTTTACAGTTTATAAAATGCTTTCCTCAAAAGAATTCTACAAGCTAGGTTGCATGTTATCTTTATTTTACAGATGGAGAAACTGAGGCTCAAAGGAGTTAAGCGCAGGGTCACACAGCTAGTAAATATAGAAGTTTCAACAGAAATTCAGGTCTTCCAGCACCATTCCAGTGTTTTTTCCACTATACTATACTTCTAGAAGTCTTTAGAGAGATTCTGGAAGGTCACATAGAAAATATTTCAGAATGGAATATATGTATATGTTTATTTGTGTGCAAATATATGTGTGTATATGTATGTATATATGTATATGTGCATGTGTGTAATAAATATAAAGTGACTTTTCTTGCCCACACCTGTGATTTCATTAGTATACATAACTTCTCAGCAATAGTTCTATGACATGCAGTTTTACTGAGTTGCCTGGGCACGAGGAGGTTGAGGGATTTGTCCCATCGCCAGTGGTGGTATCTGAGTCCAGATGAACCTCCCTCTGGGACCCAGCCCTCTCCCTATTTCACCAGGGTGCCTCACAGGTTCATATACTGCTTTAAGGTTTCCAAAGTATTTTCCCCCAGTAGATCCCACTGAGCTCCCCTTCCCTTTCCAGCTCCAGCTAAAAGCAATGTCTCCTTCTGAAATCCCATACGACGTTTCCCATCTCTTAGTATGCTCTGCATTAACATCTTTTGTGTGCATTCTCTGTCTCTCAGGAGGGGAGGGCTAATTAGGGACCATGTCTATTTTAGTCAGCCTCTCAGGGTCTCGCTCAGTGAACTCCTGGTGTGTTGCAAAGAGTAGCACATTTGGAAAGGATCCTGGGCCTGTCAGACCCAGAGCAAGTCATTCCACCTTTCTTGGTCCACTCCCTCATCTGTCAAGTGAAGGGCTTGGACTCATTTCTGAGGTCTCTTCCAACTTGTAATCTATGACCCTGTGCTTGCACACGCTAGGCATTTAATAAATATTTGTTGAATGAATCACTGCCCTACTTTTTAGTTAATCATTCTTTTGCTCCTTTGACTCTCTGTCTGGACACCAGTGTCTCCAGGACCCTCACTTTTTCATCATCAGTCTCTGAAAAAAGAGTTTATTACTTCTTCTTATAGAATGTCAGAGTTAGAAGGAACCATAAACATCACCCTTCGTTTGAGAGCTGGAAAGGGAAGTGACTTGTCCAGGGTCACATACCGAGTCAGTTGCAGAGCCAGGATCCAGCATTCTTTCCTTCTGCCTTAAAAGAACATCGATGATGATGGTGATGATGGTGGTGGTAGCTAGGATTTATCTGGCTTTTTGAGGTTTGTCATGTGCTTTGCATATGGTATCTCACTTTATCTTCACAACAACCTGGGAGGCAGGTGTTACCATTGTCCCTATTTTACAGATGAAGAAATTAAGGCTGAGAGAAGTTAAGCAACATGCCTAGAGTCACAGAGCTAACAAGTATCTGAGGCCAAATCTGAACTTAGGTCTTTCTGACTCAAAGTTCAGACTCAGCTCAGACTACTCTACCTAGCTGCCCCTTCAATCATCCCTTTCCTATGTACCATTTTAAGTCCTGGTTGCCCTTCTCTCTAATCTTTTTCCAGTTCTCTACCTTCCTCATTCCATGTATCTGCATTAGCTTGAGAGATAGAAGGTGGTAGGGGCAGCAAGGTGGTGCCGTGAATAGAGCACTGGCCCTGGAGTCAGGAGGACCTGAGTTCAAATCCAGCCTCAGACACTTGACACACTTACTAGCTGTGTGACCCTGGGCAAGTCACTTAACCCTAATTGCCTGGACTTCCCCCCTCAGGAAAAAAATAGATAGAAGGTGACTCAGTAGGTAGAGCTCTGGGGCGTGGAGTCAGGAAGACCTGAGTTTGAATCCACCCTCAGACACTTCCTAGCTGTGATTCTTAGTGATTCCAAGCAAGTCACTCAACCTTTGACTGCTTCAGTTTCCTCAACCATAAGGTAGGGATCATGGCATACTTCCCAAGGTTGTTGTGAGGATCAAATGCGTAATACTTGTAAAACCCTTAGAATAGTGCCTAGTACATAGAAAGTACTCAATAAATGCTTGTTCCCTTCCCCACTGAATCTTCTGGTACTTATGACAATGCAAGTTAGGCAAGAGTAGACTCAGATCGTGTCCCTCAATATATTAATAGATTTATGTGCTTTCAAGGATATGTCCTCAGAATCTAAGGGAGCCTGAAGGGAAAGAGGTTGTTTGGAATTGAAGAAGAAGAAAAACTCTCACATGGGAGCTATGCAACCAGGGAGCACACCTTCCTATTCCCTCACATGGGCAGTATAGTCAGGTCAAAGGGCAGGGAGCCCAGAGACCAGGGTACTATTCCCAGCTCTGCCACTAGCTCCCTGTGTGCTGTTGGGCAAGTAACCCCTCCCCCTTTCAGTTTCCCTTAGTTTCCCCATCTGTAAGATGAGGGAATTGGGGCAGATAACTCTAAACTCCCTTCCAGCTCTGACATTCTATAAGATATGAGAAAATATAACAAGGCCTTGGAATGTCTCTTTGAGAAGCTTGTGGTAAGCAGGCCAAACATACAATTAAGTGCTGAATTTTTATATAAACACACAGGCACAAATACACAGAGAACAGTACATGGCATTAGCTCCCTAACACAGATCCTGTTCCAAGCTATATTTGAGTAGCATGAGCAAGGAACTATGGTCAAAAGATCTGCCAGATGATGAAGTTGAAATGTTCCATCATCGTTATTACAAATTCATTCCCCTCTGCAGCGTATGGAATGTCTTTATGTAAGTGCATATCTATGTGCACAGACCTGAAGCATCAGACCAGGGAGCTCCAGCCCTCTCACTCAGATGTTCAACATATGTTGTTAGATATTATGGGATTATGGAACCTCTGGAGGGTGACCAGAGGAGGACACGCAGGATGACAAGGGGCCTGGAGATCGGGCCGTACAAAGACCAGATGAACAACAGCTAACATTCTATAGCATTTTAAAGCTTGCAAAGCCCTTTGCACTCATTTGAGCTCCACGACAACTCTGAGATAGACACTCCTCATCATTCCCATTTTATAGATGAGGGACCTGAGAGAGGTTAAACTAAGGGTCCCAAGGTTAAATAGTGTGAGCTGGATTTGAACTATTTCTGTTGGATTTCCAGCTCTCTATGCCAACTTCCTGCATGAAGGAACAGGACATCTTTAGCCTGGGAAAGAAGGGGACAGGAGAGCAATGCTTGCCAATTGGAAGGGTTCTCCTGGGTAGGAAGAAGGACCGGACTTGTTCTGCTTGTTGCCAGAAGGCAGGAGCAGGAGATGGAAGTTGCCAAGGGGCACATTAGGCTGAATGCAAGGAAAAGCTTCTTAACAATTAGAACTATCTCAAAATGGAATGGCTGCTCTGAAGAGAAGTGGGTCTCTCCCCTCCCTAGAGGAGATAAAAGCTGAAGGAGTAGCTCTATTATTCAAAGATTGAAGGAGCCTTTTAGTGTTGAAAGAAGCCTTTGAAAATACCTAATACAGGGGGCGGCTATGTGGGGCAGTGAATAGAGCACTGACCCTGGAGTCAGGAGGACCTGAGTTCAAATCCGGCCTCAAGCACTTAACACTTACTGTGTGACCTTGGGCAAGTCACTTAACCCCAACTGCTCTCCAAAAAGCAAAAGAAACAAAAAGAAATTTTAAAAACAACAACAAAAGAATGAAAACACCTAATGCAGACCCTGCATTTTACAGCTATTGAAGGTGAGATCCAGAAAAGGTAATGACTTGCCCATGACCACACAGTCACTTAGTCACAGATGCGGGTTGAGAATCCAAGCCTCCGAGTGACTAGTCTAGTATTCTTTCCACTGTACTGTTCCACGCAGACTCTTGTTCCTTTCGATCATGACCTAAAAACGTCTTCAGGCTTTTTTCCCCCTCTGAATACAACCTCCTCCTTCTCCATCCCCTCTGAAATAATTTTTTCTGGGAGGGGCAAGATATTAAACTATGATCAACCTTTAACACCTTAGTAGAAATGACCTATCTAGTCATCAACTAGGCCTGAAGGGATGAGACCCTAGACAGGTAGGATTAGGTGGGTGGAGAAGAATTAGAAAAAGTCCGTAACATGGGGCACTAAAGAGGCAGGGTAGGCCTGTCTGGGAAACCACAAAGAGAGTCCTGTAACTGAAAGGTCATGAGGGCAGTGGGCATTTGAGATGGTAGGAGAAGAAGGAACATTAATCAGAGTGTAGTATATGTTCTGGGTAGTTGGTGATGCAGTGGATAGCATGCCAGTTCTATAGTCAGGAAGACTCATCTTGAATTCAAATTGGGCCTCAGACACTTACTAGCTGTGTGACCCTGGGCAAGTCACTTAACCCTGCCTGCTTCAGTATCCTCATCTATAAAATGAGCTAGAGAAGGAAATGGCAAACCACTCCCAGTCTCTTTGCCAAGAAAAGCCCAAATACGCCCATGACTGAAAAACAAGCTAACAACACAAGCACATGCTCTGAGGTTCCCATCCCAAACTTCCATTCGCTCCATCAGGCTCGATCCCCAGACAGTGGCTGGCTTCCGTGTCTCCTCTCAGGCTTCTAGGTGACCCTGAGGAATTAGAAGGTATTTCTCAAATGCTACAGCTCACAAGCCCCGAGAGGTATGCCTCTCCCTAGGATAGTCGAGTTATATCAATTAGTGAGACAGACCTAATTAATCTTTAGAAATGGGCATTTTCTAAGGTGTTGTAGTTGGCATGAACCGTTCCTTCTAAAAGTCTGTGACACTCTCCCACAATGCACATGGAGTACAGGGGAAAGTGGGCTCATGCATTGAGGACACATGGGGCAAAAAGATAACTCCCAGTTCCTGGAAGTCCTTTTGCCAGGTTCCTTAGAGAGTCCTTAAATCTAGCTTTCCTCGTTTTGTCCAATCTGTCCTTGAATCCTTGCATACAATGCTGTGAGCTGCTGCTGTCCCAGGGACATTGCTAGGACACCAATGAACAAGTCCAACCCCCCAGTCCTCTGAAGTTCATGAAGGTCATTAGAAGGAAAAGACCAAGCTTGTCTCCCCAAATGATTTTTTTCCTCTGGGGTTGCTCTTTCCTCACCACTACCAGGCATCTAAACCCAATTTTAAATGACCTTCCTGGTTTTATAGAAGCCTCACAGGGAATATACACATCTCTCAAACAATCCAAATATGCTTCCTGTAAAACCTAGTTGAAATGCATTGACTGGACAGAGATACCTAGGCCCAGCTCACATCCAGAGATGGCTGGAGTGGTTTGACATTTCCTTCTCCAATTCATTTTACAGATGAGGAAACTGAGGCAAACAGGGTTAAGTGACTTGCCCAGTGCCACACAGCTAGTAAGTGACTGATGTAAACTCAGGTTCTAACTCCAGACTGGGGTTAATAATACTTGTAACACTTGCCCCTCAAGATGGTTGTCAGGCATCATTCAGCATTAATATATTAAGCCCTTATGATGGGTCAGGCTCTATACTAGTCACTGGAGATACAAGGACAAAAATGAAGCAACTCAAAGAGGTGACATTCGAATAGGGGATACAACGTGCACTTGTATAAATGTACACAAAGTACAGACAAGGTAGTTTCAGAGGGAAAAAAGGCACTGCAAGTTTTATAAACTATAAAGCACTATGGAAATAGGACTGTTATTCTAAAAACAAGAAATAGACAACAGAAAGAATAAAGTTCTAGGTCACAATTTTGAGATTTTTTTTTCTTTTCTTCAATGCATATCAGGAAGGCTGTAAAGACACAGCTAGGTGACAGAGGACTGAGCCCCGACCATGTAGTTAGGACATGAGTTCAAATCCGACCTCAGACACTTGCTAGTTGTGTGACTTTGGGCAAGTCACTTAACCTTAATTGCTTCCCCCCCTCCAAAAAAATAAATTTCAAAATATTTTTTAAAAAGACCATAAGGCCAATGACACAGAAACATTTATCTTGAGTTGAGGTTTTTAATATTTACTGGAATTTGATAGATTTGTGCTTACATCAGTAGCACTGGAGAAGCTGTTGGTTTCTTATTAGGTTTTTTGCCTAACACCAGGCAACTGGCAAAGCCTCGAGCCTGAACAGCAAGGCTGCCCACAAGAGTGGTTACTGAAGAGAGGAATTAAGAAAGTTGCACCACAAGGTTACATTGGCATTTCCTACAACTTCATTCAAAAGAAGGGCCTGCTACATCAGTAGAGACTGTGTGGTGTGACCCACATTCTAATTCCTGCTGTCACTAATTTACTAGGACCTTGGACAAGTTCCCTGCCTCCCCCATCTCCTCCCATGGATTCTCTGCTTGGATCAAGGGTTTTTAACCTGGGTTCAGGGGTCTATGGATTGATTTCAGGAGATCCATAAACTTGGATAGGAAAAAAACACATTTTATTTTCTCTAACTCTTGGTTTCTTTTGTAATCCTATATGTTTTATTCTATGCATTATTCTGAATAAAAGGGGTCCATAGGATTCTCCAGGTTGCCAAGGGCATCTATGACAAAAATAGCTTAACTATTTAGTTAAACCAAGATATAAGATAGATCCTAGCCCTGACATTCTATATGTATATTTTCTAGTCCTCTGTTCTATATTCTAGTCAGTATTAAGTCAGAGCTTCCATCTCTCCCTCTCTCTCTCTTCTCCCCTCCCTCACACTCACACACACACACACACACACACACACACACACACACACACACACATGCCTCTGGTTTTTTGAAATAGGACTACAAAGAAACTGAGTAACCATATCTCCTTTCTTTCTCAGGTCCTTTATCTTGTCTGAGAAATTGGGTGTGTCTACTAACCCCCACCCCACCCCCATCCCAACCACCCCCAGTAGAAGTTATTAGAGGCTCTGTCGAGATAAGATTTCTTATGGACCTTCTCTCCATTAAATGAAGTGGTTGAAGCAACCAGGACTGTTATTTATTAAACTTGGAATAAACAGTGTGACGTGGCATGAATTAGCTAAGGTCCCCAAATGTAAAAAGGAACAGGGCAGGGAGCAGTCAGAGGGTAGGGGGGCAGAGACCATAGCTTGCTATATAAATCTGAAACATGGATTATTCCTGATCCTAGTGGTGGCTTCATGAATATAGTCTCTATTTATTTCTTCAACTAATTCCCTTCTCTGTTTCAGGAAGAACATAAGTCAGTGCTATCTTTCTTAGATCCTGTAAAGCCAAGTACAAGTAGCTTTCCAGAGGACTGCTACTGTGAACAGCTTTAAGGTTCTGATCATACAGTATAGTGAGCTCTCTATTTTTTCAGCAGTAAACTAAAGCAAAACATTCACAGAAACCAAAGTACAGCATTCATAATGTTACAACATAACTTATCACTAAAGTGACCACATAGTTTTCACCAAAGTGGCCACATAGTTTTAAACAAAAGATATCATTCAGTAAGATAACTCAGTCATCTTTAGGGAGCAAGCCTCCTTAAGGGACACAAAGTACAAAGGTCAAAGTTCTCCACCCCTAGGTCACATTGTCTTAATCTCTCAGTCAAAAAGTCTTCTTTCTTCTTGATTAGAGATTAGTTTCCAATCATCCTTAAGAGATACAAGGTATAAAGTACAAAGTTCTCCCACCCCTAGGCCACAGTAAATCATGATCTTCTCAGTCAGCACTGAGTACCCAAGGAGAGGTCTTTTTATCTTGACTCAAGGCTGGCTCCCAAATTCCATGGTTCCTCTTCCATGGTCCCAGCTTTTGCCTGAATTTACCCTACTGTCACCTGGATTCAAAGGTAGGCAGCTCTCCATACTGAAGTTCACAGTGTCCAGTCCACCTCAAATCCTTCGTAGTTTCAGTTTCTGGGAAGGCAAAGCTTAACAGAGCCAAAACAACATTCATGCACATTGCCAGCACCATCATCAATTCACTATCTGCCTGTGAAACCACTACAGACCCACAAACAAGGTCTGAAAACTCAACAGAAATCATCAGCATAGTCCCAGGACCTCCAAAACCCTCCTCCAGGAGTTCTGTAAACAGACAACCAGAAAATCCTCTTTCAGGGCTTCCAGGAAGGTCCCAGGGCTTCTGTACAAAGTATCACAAACACACATCAACACAGACAGAAGAGGCAAACAAAGTGCCATCACCACAAGTGTTCCCTTCTCAATTCTGCTCTTTCCCAGTTTGGGCTTCTCCTTATATGTGGTCATTAGCCTCCTCCCTGTTCTGCCCACATCTATATCCTTCCTGTTCCTGTCTTTGGCAAGGCCCTCCCACTGTGGGTTTCACAAGTTCTGTTTCTTAACAAAGACTTGATATAATCGGGGGCAAGGCTCAAAAGAAACCTGAAGTGAAACAAGGTGCTAAATAATTAAATAGCTGAAACAAGGCGCTAAGTACTTCTTTGCTTGCCATTATAGCTCCTTTCAAAGTAGCGGAGAACAAAAGAATAAATGAATACCTTCTTTCTTTTAAAATATACTATGTGTGAGCAAAAAGTATCAGGCTTGGCCAACCCCAAAGCAGCAACAATCAACTTTTAGTACAAAAATAACCCCTGAGAAAAATTTGGCAAAGATATAGAAGAAGCTACCAACAGCTGCCCATCTACCATAGTACCTTCATTCTGATCACAGGGTCTTAGAGGTAGAAGATGCTCTACAAGTGACTGAGGCCAACAACCCTCACTTTATAGATTAGGAAATGTTAGTGCAGGGACAGGAAGTGATCTATCCAAGGTCATACATGTTAGCCTCCAGGCCGAAGCTAGAACACAAACCTCCTGGCAGAGGCTACAGTTCTGTTCACACCATTCTATCTTCTGAGCCAGTGAAATTTAAATATGCCCTTAAAATGAAATCGTTTCATTTAATAATGAAAATAAAAGAAAATAAAAAGCTGATACTGTTACAGCATTTTAAGGTTTATAAAGTTTTCCCCCCATAATCCTGTGAGGCAGATAATTCAAGTTATTAATATCCCCATTTTACAGATAATAATAGCTTACACTTAAATAGAATTAAGAATAGCAAAGTGTTTTTCAAATGTTATCTTATTTGATCCTCACAATAATCACAAGAGGAAGGTATAATTATCATCTCCGTTTTACAGATGAGGAAACTAAAGCAGACAGAGGTTAAGTGACTTGCCCAGGGTTTCCCAGCTAGTAAGTATCTCAGATAGGATTTGAACTCAGGTCTTCCCAGCTCAAAGTCTAGTGGTCTATTGACACTAAGAGAGTTAAAGTAACTTGCCCACAAATTTACTGGGTGTCCCAAAAGTCTCAGTGCAGCTTAGCTCTTCAAACTGGTCCTACCAGTTACTTCATCAGTATAGAGCAACGTAGCTTTAGCACTTAAACTTTTGGGACACCCAGTACAATTACACAGTATGTGTAAGAAGTAGGATTTGAACTTCAGATGTGGAGGTCTTTTCATTTATGTAAACTGCCCCACAATAGAAAAGGATAGGCCTTGTGCCTAGGCAAAGCAGACTGTAGCTTATGGGGTGTGATTCTTGAAGGGCAACACTAAAAGACCCTGCCCTTCCCAAAAGCATTTCCCCCATTGGCTTACCACAATCCCTGAAATTACCACAATTAGGGCTTCCTTCCTTTGGATTAAGAAAGGGGAGCAGCAGTCACCATTATGAGCTAGTATGGTCTCAGGAAGAAAAGCTCATGAGTAGTCCCACATTTTTAACAAGGACTTCAAAGGTAAAAATGTCATCATTATCAACTTTACAGATGACTCAAAGCTGGATGGGAAAATTAGCATATTAAATGACAAAGGCAAGTTGCAAAAAGGCTTCAATGGACTATCATTAGGCTAAAATGTTCTAGGAATGAATGTCAACTTCTACCCATGGGTACAAAAAATCAACTCCACAAGATGGATTAAGTGTTGCTAAACAACAATTTCTCTAAAAAATAAAAATAATAATATATGAGCTATATTATAATTAGTATAATAACTATAATAATATACTATATATCATATATGAATACTATATAATAATATGCTGTATATTATATATGATCATGCATAATAATATACTACATATTATATGTGGATAATGTATAATAATATATATGATATAATCCATATAATAATATATGGATAATATATAATTATATGCTGTATATTATATATGGATAATGTATATAAAATTTCAGAGACAGAAGAAAGCTAACATTTAAATAGCACTTAACTATGTTCCAGGTACAGTGTTACATGCTTTACAATCATTATTTCATTTGACCTTCACAACTCTGCAAGGCAGGTGCTACTATTATTCCCATTTTACAGAGGAGGAAACTGAGGAAAGCAAAGATTAAGTGACTTGCCCAGGGTAACACAGCTAGGAAGTGTCTAAGGTCAGATTTGAATTCAATTCTCCCTGACTCCACCCCTGGACACTACCTAGAAGTCCTAACAACCATAACAACAAACCTGGGGGTTTTATTGGACTGGAATCTCAATACGGAATAAACAGTGTGACATAACATGAATTAGCTAAAACAGCTGACATATTCTTCAGCTGTCATGAAGGGAAGTATAGCATCCCGAACAAGAGAGATGATAGGGCCACCATACTATGTCCTACTGCACCTCATCTGAAGTGCTGGGTTCAATTCTAGGTGCCACATCTTAGGAAAAATGTTGAAAAACCCCATTCAGAATGGTAAGGAATTTTGTGATGATAGCACAGGAGGACCAGTTGAAGGAATTGGAGATAGTTAGCCTGGATAAAGGAAGGAGAAACATGATCAAAGCCTTCAAATATTTGAAAAGTTAAGAAGGATTAGACTTGCTCTGCTTGGTTCTAGAGTGAAAAATTAGGAACAAAAGGGGGAAGTAAGTTTGATATGAGGGGAAAACTAATAATTAGAGTTAGCAGGGCTATGTGCCAAGAGTGTTAGCAGCTGCCCTTCTTTGGGTAGAGTCTGTATGACCTCTTGTCGGGGTATCAGAGGGAATTATTGCTTAGCTGTATGTTGGACTAGAATTCAGGGCTTCTTAAACTTTTTCCCCAGAGGACCCTTTTCCAGTTTCAGCAGCATTCACTGGTGTTGCATGATCTGAGGGCATGTACAGTGCAAAGTGCACATGCTTTGTGTTCTGAACTAAGGCTGCAGTGAAGGTATGTGATGTAACATAGGCAAGTGTTTCCAGAAACACCTCCGATTCATTACCCATTTGATTTTGAATTAATTTTTGGTCATTGTGCACTTAGAAACCTTTGAATGTTGCCAAATTTTTCACAATCCCATATGAGGTTATGAACCATAGTTTAAGAAGCACTAGAATAGATGTCCTCTTGATGTCCCTCTTGAAAGTCTATGATTCTGTAACTTTCCTAGCTCCAGAAATTCCCTCTTAAAATGTAATTGGGAGAGATAATAGTTCCAAATTGCTTTTCAGAATAACTGGATCAGTTCACAGTTGTGGGAAACTAGGTGGTACAGTGGATAGGGTGCTGGCCCTAGAGTCAGAAAGACTTATCTTTATGAGTTCAAATCTGGCCTCAGACACTTAATAGTTGCATGACTATGGGTGAGTCACTTAACCGTTTTTGCCTTAGTTTCTTCATCTATAAAATGAGCTGGAGAAGGAAATAGCAAACTTTATTGTTGCCAAGGAAACCCCAAAATGGGGTCACAAAGACTCAAACACAACTGAAATGACTGAAAAACAAGAAACAATCAATCAGTGTTCATTGCAACATGGTAGATAGGAGTGAGCAAAACTGAGTCCAGTAGGAGAGACGAAACAGAAATATACGTAAAGTTAAAGAATAACACATCAATGAATTTGTGATCTCATTGATGTGAGAATTCACTCTCCTAGCACAGATTAAAACCCACCAATTCTTTCCCATCCTGTGTGACTTTTGTCCATGTCTTCCATTGTGGGCTCCCTCCCTCCTAGCTTCACCTTCCCCCCAACCCTGTCTCTAGGTCATAGGATCATAGATGTAAAGATATGTAGAACTTGAAACTAACTTAGAAGTCACAGTCTAACCCCTCATTCTACAGATGTAGACATTGAGGCCTAGAGAGTTTCAATGATTTATTCAAAGCCACAGGGGTAATAAGTCACAGAATCACAAGGATTCAAACTCGGGTCTTATGATTCCAAGTTCAGGGCACTTCTTTTTTTCTCTTTTGTTCAGTTTTATTTTATTTTCCAACTAATTCCCATATTATCTATGTCCAAAAAAAATAATAAGAGAGAGATAGAAATGCTTCCATCACTTCTATCTGGAGGTGGATAATATGTTTCATCATGAGTCCTCTGGAACTATGGCTGGTTCCATTGTGTTGATCAGAGTTTCTAAGTTTCAGAGTTATTTATCTTTGCAGCATTGTTGCTATTGCATAAATCGTTCTCCTGGTTCTGCTCATTTCATTTTGCATCAGTTCTTACAAGTCTCATCAGATTCTTCTCATTATTCCTTTCATAATTTCTTATAGCAAAGAAATATTCCATCACATTCAAATATCATAATTTGTTCAACCATTCCCCAACTGATAGGCACTCCTCAGGTTTCAATTCCTTTTCACCATGGAAACAGCTGCTATAACTATTTTTAAGATATGAGTCCTTTTCCTCTTTCTTTGATCACTACTATAGACCTAGTAGTGGTATTGCTGAGTCAAAGGGTATATGCACAGTTTAAAAACTTTGGCAACATAGTTCCAAATCACTTTTCAAGAATGACTGAGTCATTCACAGCTCCCTCAGGGCATTTTTCCATAGCACCAAACTGTCTCCTTCTAACGTTATGTAAAGAACAGTTCACCTTGAAAGCTGTTGATCTATTAGCCTTCATTCTTGCTTCATGACCAATACCCCAACGTTTCCGGTCATATACCTCTTTGAGCATATGTCTCTGAGGCTACCTCATGTACATGAGTCTTCACTGGTAATGTGATGCATAACACACAATTCTCCATTGACTCTTCAGCAACTCGCAATTTGGAGTCTTTGGAGATTGGGATCATCCATGAATTGCAGCCTTATAGCCCTAGAAAAATATTGGTGGTAAAAAGACTTTTTTTGTTGATTTTTAGTGAAAAAATTGGGATCACTGAAAGCATTATGCAGAAAACAGAGGATCCCCTAGTTCTTATTGTTGACTATTTTAAAAGCATTTATTTAAGTAAAACAAAACATAACCTATAGATTCTGCTCCAATAAAGTTTCTCCCATATAAATGATAAGATCAGATCACAGTGGAAAGAGAGATGGATTTGGAGTCTGAGGGCCTGGATTCAAATCCTGACTCCCCTCTGTACTCTGTGGCCTTAGGTCAAGTCATTTCACTTATGGGTGTCAGTTCCTCCTTCTATTAGATGAGGAAGTTGAACTAAATGGCCTCCAAAGTCCCTTCTAGCTCTAAATCTGTGATATTATCACCTTTAAGATATCTTCCAGTTCTAAATCTATGATCCCATGATAAGATTTCTTGGTGGACACAACAGAAGAAAAAGATTAGCAGTTAAATAACAATCCAAGAAATCAGAGTACCATAGACATACAGCTAGAAGGGCCTTACAGGGCCATCTAATCTAACCCTTTCGTTTTGTTTTGTTTTGTTTTTTTTAGACAAAGCTATCAAGGCCCAAAGAGAAGTAACTTGAGTTGTTCATGTGGTAACACAGAATTAAATGTCCAATTAGCACCACAAGCAATACTATGAGTTCAAAGGAAGGACAGATCACTGTGGACTGATATACTCTTTAAACTTCACTCCCTGAAACATAAATTCATTAAGTTTGTATATTAAGCAAAACACTATACAATCCACTAAGACACAAAAACAGATATAACACAAACCTTGCTCTTAAGGAGCTTATAACTTTAACGGAGTTGAAAGAAATGCATGCAAATAGCTATGTACTCTCAAGCCCCAGGTTCAGGGCGAGGGTGTTTTAAGTAACCATAATTGTACAACAATGACTCAAGCCCCCATTTTGTAGATTCTCTAACAATTTACCAGGTGGGAATCATTAAATCAAATAAATAGCCAAAGTTTTAATTAGGACAGAAAAGCAAAGTAAACAAGAAGGAATCAAGTAGTAGAATAATGCTTAGCATTCACCTCCTGTATACATGAAGAGGTACAATCTCCCACACAATCTCCCACAGACTCCCACAACAATGAGGGAAAGCACACTTCCTGGAAAATTCATGCTATGTGAGGGAACATTCATCTTGGCTGGAAAACCTTTCATCTCTCTGTCTCCTGGCAACCAGCTATGTCTCACTGCTTCTCAGCTCTGCTTCTCCCAACTCCCTTGGCATAGAACTGGAGCTTCCCTTACTACTGGAACTCTATTCCCTCCTTTTAGCTGACACCCTATTACCATTCCTTTTTGTCTCCAAAGATGTCATTCACTGCTTCACTGAGGAGCTACTACCATCTGCTGGAGTTGTCATCTGCTACTATGGGGTCTTCTTCCAGAGGGGGAACAGTCTTCTCACTTTTTTGTAAGAATGTCCAAGGCCAAAATCATTCAGAGGGCCAAATCATATGTTCAGCTTTTTTGCTAATCAGATACAACCATACAAGGTTGGCACACAAAGTCCTACCCACTGAAAGCTACCCAGTCTTTACTCCTAGCTGGGTCGGGTTGAGCACATTCCTTTCACACTATCTCCATCCCAAAATGTGTGTGTATGTACACACACACACACACACACACACACACACACACACACACACACACACACACACACCACATTTTTGGACCTGGGAGGTGGGGGGGAGTAGTTTCCTGGAAGAAGTAGTATATAATTTGAGTCTTAAAGGAAGGGAGGAATTTCAAATTCTCTGCACTGTATTTACTCTAGGCTACTCACTTTCCCCACTGTACACCCAGCATTTGTGGCCCCCTCTGTCTTTGATCAATGTTCTTTTTGTCTGTAATGTCCTCTTTTCCTCCTTCCAATGTTGAATTCCTACCCATAATTAAAACCCAACTCAAGTTACCATTAATTCCAGGAAACCTGCCCCGACACTCCCCCACCTGCAATGACTTTCCCTGCCTTGAACCTCACAAAGCACTTTGCTCTGCACCTTTCTAATACACCTCTCCTATATTATTACGTATGCCATGCAGGCAGCTACGGTGTGTCTGAAAGAGCACTGAACTTAGAGGCAGCTGATCGGGGTTTCAATTGAGACTGTGCTGCTGACTAGCTGAGTGAACAGGTAATCCACTGTCCCCTTTTTTTTGCCTTTTTTTTTGGGGGGGGGGCAATTTGCAGTTAAGTGATTTGCCCAAGGTCACACAGCTAGTTTTTGTGTTGTGTCTGAGTTCAGATTTGAACTCAGATCCTGCTGACCCCAGGGCCAGTGCTCTATTCACTGTGCCACCTAGCTGCCCCTGCCACTGCCCTTTCTAAGTCTACTTCCTCATCTGTAGAATGGGAATCATAAAACCTGCATTAGAGAGGCTACTCGGTAAAAGGAGAGTGGGCTTCAGAGTTAGGACCCCAGGCAAGACACTTAACCTCTCAATGTCCCAGTCAACTGGGAGGCTAGAAGTTGTAGAGGAGTCACTGACCTGAACTAGGAAAGGAAGTACCTCACAAGAATCCCCCTTACCCTGATAAAATCACAGCTCTGATAAGAAAAAACATCGACTTGCTTTACTGACCTCACAGTATTCTCATGAAGAAGCATTTCCGTAACCTTGGAGAGATACATTTGAACCATTGTTATTCTCATTCTTGGTGTTCCTGTTTAATCCCCATACTAAAGAGGAAGCTCCTTGAGGGCAGGAACCATTACTTTTTTGAGCAAACACCAAAAAAAAAAATTGACTAAGCATTTACTACACGAAAAACTCTGCTACTTTCAAAGGATACAAACACCAAAAGAATTTTAAAAGTCCTTAAAGAAGCTTACATCTACTGCGGGGATATAACTTGTACACAGACAAATAAAATCAAGATCATTTGAGTAGAAAGATAACACTAACAACGGAGGAGAGCGGAGACAGCCTTGTAGAGGAGGCAGCTGAGTTGAACTTTGAAGGAAGGTAAGGGTGCTTAAGAGTCAGAGATAAAGGAGTGATTTCCAAGCATGTGGGACAGTCTGCATGAAGTCCAGCAAACAAGAGATAGAAGGCCATTTACCAAGAACTGCTAAATGGCCAGTTTGGTTGGAAAGTAAATGTCATAAAGGTGATTAATAAGAAACACAGAGTGTAGCCAAATTGTAAGCAGCTTTAGACAGCAGGCTGAGTTTTCATTTTACCTGAGATGAACTAGGGAGCCACTGAAGATTTTTGAGCAGATTAGTGACATGATTAGAATTATGCCTAATTTTGGAGCTCTCTGGAATATGGATTAGAGAGAGGCAGGATCAATTAGGAATTTACTACAATAGTCCAAGTATTAGAAAAGCCTGGTGATAAGGATGTTGTCATTGTGGGTAAGGGAAAAAAGAATGGATCAGAAATGTGGATAGAGATTTAGTAATCCCTTCCACTTTATGGGGATTAAGGGTGCAGTACCCCTTCGATCTGGAAAATCCATGTAAAAATTTTTGGCCTTTCCTTTGTATGAAAGAAGTATGAATTTTTTCTTTTTCTTTTAAGGAGTGCTTACTCTGCCTTATTGTAAAATTTAGATTAAGTATTTGGTCATAGGCTCTGTGTTGTGTGCTGGACATTGAGTGTCATTTGTGACTTCTGCAAAACTCCCCCCAAAAATATTCCCAATTAATTTCATATGTTGACTCACAATATATCAAAATTCTGATGGGAAAAATCACACTGTGGAAGGAATAACTGTATAACCAACAAGACTTGGCAACTAAATGAATACAGGAAAGTAAAGGAGAAATAACGGAAGTCACAGTCATGAACCTGTATCACTAGACAGATATTATGCCCCCAAGAGAACTAGGGAAGTTTGGGTAAGCAGAAGAAGATTCAGAGGGGAAAATCATCAGTTCTGTTTTGTATAGGTTGAGATCAAGGTGCTTATGGGGCATCCAAGAAGAAATATCCAACAGACAGTGATGCAGAGCTGGAGCTCAGGAGAGAGATTTAGCACTTAATATATAGATGTGAGTGTCCTTTAAACCTTGGTCTCCCAATACCCAGTGTGGTGTTCTCTATATATAGTAGACCCTTCATAAATGTTCATTGTAGTGAACAGAAACAGTGATGTCTTCACTTTCCTTCCTAGTCTTTTTCTGCAATGTTCACACGTAGAACTAGGCCTGACACCAATGCCTAAAATGTGTTTCTTTAGGGTTGTATAGAAAAATACACTTAAAGTATTGGTTTCAGAAACCACCGTGTTAACATGTAAATATAGTTTCCTCAAGAGGGATGGTTTAAATTATCCTGGGATTGCAGGTCACTTGGTAATTATAGTTTTACTAAAAGTAAGACATTAGAAAATGATTATCCTCTAGCATGAGCACTGTGCAGCTCAGGCAGGAGATACCTGACAAGCATATTTTAATGGGATATGAGGGAACATGGGATCCCGTCCAGCAGGACCAGCCTGCCCTGGAACACCTGAAGTAGCCAAGGGCGACATGAGCCTGAGAAGGTGGGGGCTAGGGGTGCAAAATATGAGGTGAGGGATGCAGAACGGGAGAAAGGACTGTGCCAACAGACAAATTTTTATATTTTACCTAGAGAAGCATTAGATTACAAGGGCAGTAACTTACATTTCAACTCCATGTCCCCAACACCCAGTAGAGCACTTGCACATAGTAGGCACTTAATAAATATTTATTGAATTTAATCTTCAGTTTTGCCTCCAACTGGTCTTGGAAAGATTTTTAAATTCTTGGCCACTATATAATAGTTTACAGGCTCCAGATGGCAAAGAGAAGCCTGTTCACAACAGAGAGACTACTGTTGGGTATTTTTAAGTGGGTTACACCATCATTCCAGTAGTGAAAGAAGTATGGGAAAGAACACTGGATCAGAACCCAGAAGACATGGGTTCAAATCCCAGCTCGGCTCTATATTATCTGGGTGGCTTTAAAATAATAGTAACACCTAACACTAATATAGTGCTATGTGCCAGTTATTATCCTAAGCATTTCACAATTATTACCTCATTTGATCCTCACAACAACTCATCAAGGTGGGTGCTATTATTGTCCCCATTTTATGGATAAGGAAACTGAGAGAAGCAGGTTAAATGACTTGCCTAGGATCACACAGCTAATAAGTGTGGAAGGAAGGAAGTGAGGAAGGAAGGAAGGAAGGAAGGAAGGAAGGAAGGAAGGAAGGAAGGAAGGAAGGAAGGAAGGAAGGAAGGAAGGAAGGAAGGAAGGAAGGAAGGAAAGAAAGAAAGAAGGAAGGAAGGAAGGAAGGAAGGAAGGAAGGAAAATTTTTTTAAATTATTAATCCTAAATTAGGAAGGAAGGAGAGAAAAAAAGAGATGGAAGGAGGGAGGGAAAGAAAGCTGAAGGGAGAAAAGAACCATTCTAGACAACCTATGAAAGTCTCACTTTATTCCAATAATTGAACCTGAACTACCACTAAGGGACTAGCTCAGAACACCCCCTTTTCCATAGATAGATAGATAGATAGATAGATAGATAGATAGATAGATAGATA